>NW_015177026.1:589846-600360 GCF_001447785.1 Gekko japonicus | reverse complement strand
TGGGCAGGAACGCACAGGAATGGAGTTCCGGCTGGCTTCTGAGCCCACCCCTCCCCACCCCTCCCTCACCCAAAGCCCTGCTGTTGCGGTATTTGAGCGCATAGATTTTGCGTCAGAAATTGCTTCTCTTGCAATTCCGAATTTCGCCACTAGATGCCTCTGCTGTGGGTCCCCACTAACTGGTCACTGCAATGCCTTGCTTCTCAATGCTCGCTGACTGTGACCTCTGATTTGAGAAAAGACTGAGCTTGGGGTCCTGTTTAGCTGTGGGACGTTTGCCACATACAGTCCTTTTTCCTCATTTTGAGACTTGGTTTCAGTGTACTAAGCAGGTAGAAGCAGGGGTGTGGCCTAACATGCTAATGAGTTTCTGCTGTTGGGTGTGGCCTATTATGCTAATGAGTTCCTGCTGGTATTTTTCTACAAAAAAGCCCTGATAAGCTCTGTGAGTACATGGATCATTGAGGGAGAAAAAATATATTGCTATCATCCCCACAGGAGGAATCCCTAATCTCAGGGGAGAACATCTACCAGCGGCATGACTATTATTATTGTTATTATTACATGGGATTTTTACCCCGCCCACCCCCGAAGGGCTCTGAGCGGCTTACAGAGTATCGTGTGTGCACACACTTTCTAGAATCCTAACTATGGCCACAAATTCAGGGGGATGGGAACCCTACCAGATACCCTCCGAAGGCTTTTTCCGCAGATGTTCTTGCTTCTCCTTCCGTCTTTTTCCGGGCGGTCACATGCTTCTTCGCGCAGTTCTTTTCTTAGAGGGGGGACTTCAGTCAGCTGGCTTCCACAGTGGCCCCTGCTGGCTCGTCGAGCTTGCTGCACGTAGGCGATGGGGATTACATCCTTCCGGCTCCAATCTCTCCAATGACGCCGCGCCGCTGCTGACCTCTGACCAGTCGTTGTTCTGGGGGGCCGTCCCTTCGCCGCTGCTTCTGCCGCTGTTTCGCCGCCATTGTTGTTACCGGTGCCGCTATTATTCTCTCTGGGGCCACAGTTCTTCCGCTTCTTCTAGGGGAGGGTACCCCCCTGACCGACTAAGGCCAGGTACCCATTTATCTACTCGCCATATAGGGCTTTCGAACAGCTGGGTTGGCTGAAGCTGGGACTAAGGTCGGGAGCTCACCCCGACCGCGGTGGGATTCGAACAGCCAGACAGCAGTTCGAGATAGTTACACTTTGCAGGTGTTAAATGTGCTTCTTGCAACTCAATATCCATGAGTCTTTGGTTAAGTGAGACAAAAGCATCTTTTTCTGACAGGGAAAGCAGCTCATCAAAGCTTAACCCTATAACAGCAATCTTCTTCTCTATAAGTGTCAACCAAGGGGACTGATGAAACTCTGTTAAAACTAAGTAAACAAGACAGTAGGAATGAGAAGTGGTTTTAAAATGTAATATTACCATGCTCTAGTCTCTAGCAACCTTTGATTAGTTTCAAGACATATTGCAGCATAAGAGACACACACACAGGAAGGCCTAGAATTTTCTGAAGGAAGATAGACTGAATTTTTTTATCTCCTTATTAATAGCACCATTCCAAACTGGAATCCCATAGAGCAATTTAGCATATAGTTTATGATTAAAAACTCATAGGGCCGCTGGGACATACTGGTTGCCCTTAGAATAATAAAAATGGGTAATCGCTAGCATCCCATTATTCATGGATTTGATCACTTCCTTTTTGTGAGTAGCCCATCTAGAGTTACAATGGAAGAGCACTCCTAGGTATCTGAAGGATTTAACTTGCTCAATATGATACCCCCTTAAGATCCACTTTGTCAGTGTCCATGATTTCCAAAAACAATAATTTTGGACTTCTGGAAATTTAGGGTCAATTAGTTTAACTCACAATAGTCCAAAAAATAATATAGGCCCCAGTCACACGGGCCGGAAAATGTGGGGGGGAAGCATGGCTGTTTGCCCCGGAGCAAAATAACATGCGGCCGTCCGATCACACGTCCCGTCGAGGTCCCGTGGTTAGGGGGGAGGTGCCGATCACACGACTATCCTGCAGTGCAGCAAAGAAGTGGCGCAGCACGATCACACCAGCAATTGCTAGGCGCTGCTTCCGTGGCAAATGGGATGGGGGGTTTTTAACCGAAGTTTGCGCATGTGCATGATGGTTTGTGCGCATCCCATGACCCTAGCCAGTTTGTGATGGGACTAGGACGGGACACGATCAGATGCCCACCCTTGTCCCGCGTTTTCCAGAAACTAGTACATTGTAAGTAGTAGTTTTTTAATCCACATCTTTGGCGGGAAGCCACAGGATAGCCACGGGAGCACTACGCTTCCCAGATGTTGTGGTGTGATCGCGCCCGGAAAATCTGCCTATCATCCGTATCTTCAGCGTAGCAAATGCTCCATGTGAACAGGGCCATAGTAACCTTTTCAGACCTATACGTGAAAGGGAAAGTAGCCCAGCATTATCGGCATATAGCAAAAGAGGGACATGTAACACACCAAGTTTGGGGCTACGCCCGTCAATGGTGTTCAGAAAGGGAGCCAGATCATTAATAAAAAGGTTAAATAATGAAGGTGCTAAGATGCATCGTTTGATTCCTAAAATAATTGGAATCTTATGGGGTAAGTCACCCTCCTTCAAGAATCGAATTTGGCAGGTTGTATTAGTATGCAATTTTTTTATTAGAAGAAGGAGTCTCACATCAATCCCTTGATCCCTAAGTTTCTTCCAGAGAAGATCTCTTGGAACAGAATCAAAGAAAGCTGCACACAACTTAGGTCCCTTCTCTTTCCTATATTTCTCCACCAAGTGGCTTAACACTACACAGTGATCAAGGGTCGATTTTCCTCTACAGAAATCAATTTGCTCTATACCCAAAATTTGCTGTTCAGAGATCCATAAGTCACCCTCCTTTCATTTGAATTAGGTTACAGGGCTCTGCTCCATCCCTCCACATCCCTAATAGCATATCAGTCTTTGCAAGAAAAGAGGCTAAACAGAACTGCAATTTCATTACAGGTTCTCTACCCAATAGTAATTTTGGAGGCACAGTTCATAGTAACATCAGAAATCCTCATCCTCCCAGACACTTTCCCGTGCTCTGACTGCAACGAAGATGAATGCCACGGAACACTGGTCTGACAGCCTCCAAAAATGTTGAGGAAGCAATTCATGTTTCATAACAGGGTACTGAAGAATAAGAAGGAAAGTTGGTTTTTATAGTCCTCTTTTCTCTACCTTGTCTCAAAGCGGCCTTCCCTTTCCCTCCCCACAACAGGCACCTTATGAGGCAGGTGGGGCTGAGAGAGTTCTGAGAGAACTGTGACTGGCCCAGGGTCACCCAGCAGGCCTCATGCGTCTCAAAGTGGCTAACAATCGCCTTCCCTTTCCCTCCCCACAACAGGCACCTTGTGAGGGAGGTGGGGCTGAGAGAGTCCTGAGAGAACTGTGACTGGCCCAGGGTCACCCAGCAGGCCTCATGTATCTCAAAGCAGCTTACAATCGCCTTCCCTTCCTCTCCCCAGAATAGGCACCTTGTGAGGTGGGTGGGGCTGAAAGAGCTCTGAGAGAACCATGACTGGCCCAAGGTCACCCAGCTGGCTTCATGTGGAGGAGGCGTGGGGAATCAAACCCAGTTCTCCAGATTAGAGTCTGCCGTTCTTAATTGCCACCATACCAAGTTGGCTCTTAAGTTATTGGCTATGACATACAAAGCCCTTCATGGCCTCGGACCCTCTTGTCTGTGAGACCACCTCTACCCTGTGCACTGCCACATCTGTTTCACTCATCTGAGCAGGTGACAACCTGCAAATGGGCAAAATCAACACCTGCCCGTCCACGTGCCTTCTCCATTAGGGCCCCCACCTTGTGAAATGGCCTGCCTGGGGAGGTCTGGAAGGCTCCTACTCTCCTGGCTTTCCGCAAACTATGCAAAACTGAATTATTTAAGAGGACTTTTCTATGTTTTCAGTTTCTTTTGGGGTAACGTACCATTGGTAAAACATCTTATACCAGTTTTCTCTTAGCACTTGGCTAGCAGTGAATCTAATAACTTTAGTCCATAGATTTTCCTTCGGAATCATATTGAAGCAATAACTAGTAAATTCATCCTAATAAATTGTCTTTAGATTGTGAGACGATGTTTTCAAAATCAGTCAGATAATTAATAACTCCTCTTTTAGGGCGGATATCATTTTTTAATCCAGAAGCAATTTGAAGGTATATCCACCACTGTATCTCCTTTCCTTCCTCATCTCTTGCCACGTCTTGATGCCACCTTGCGAGTTGATCATATCACCATGTTATAAAAACATTGTTTCTCCCTGTGCAATTGCCGTAGTAAGCATCTATTGGTAACATTATTAATGGAATTGTAGGGCTGATTCTCTTTTGTAGCATTACAAAGGGATTTGCTGGAAATGTAAAAAAGAAGAGGGCACCATTTCTCATTTGTGGTGGACTTGCAACAAGACAAAAAGATACTGGAAAAATATACATGAAGAAATTCAAAATATTTTAAAAAACCAAATTCCTGATGAAACCAGAGACTATGTTACTGGGAATCTTAACAGATAATATAGACAGAACCTCATAAGACCTACTTAGATTTATGTTGATAGCTGCAAGAGTGATATTAGCAATGATATGGAAGACAGAAGGCTGTCCTACAATAGAAATCTGGAGAGAAAAACAAGCTGAGTATGCAACATTGGCAAAACTAAAGAATTATATAAACAAAAGACCACTGAAAGAATTTCAGCAGAAATGGCAAGCTTATTACTCATACTACAGGAATAATTAACCTTTTTTAAAGTTCTGGAATTACCTGATATAGATTATGTTTTCAGTACTTTATTTTGTACTCCACTACTAAATAAATAATTACTAAAAATAAATTTGGATTTAGATAAACAATTAAGACAATATTAATATTTTTACAATGATTTAATTTTAGTATAAAGGTTTGTTCAGTTGTTAATGATGTATCATTAATAGATTATCACAAACCTTAGGAAAGCTCTTGTTTATTCTTTATAGAGGGAATCTATCCAAAATTCTGTATTATTGAAGTTTTATTGTTTGGTTTTATATTTGAAATCTGTAATACATTTGGAAATGCATCTGATTTTATTTGCTGTACGTAACAATTCATAATATTTCACTAACTTGATGAACCTATATTTTCTCTGTACCCTTTTTTCCCCCTTCTGTATCCAACCCTTTTAAAGAGAAAATAATAATAAATTCAATTAAATAAAATGGCTTGTAGATTCAGAATGAGGATGGGTGTTGCTGTGCCCAAAATGGTGGGAATCAGAACATCCAGGCAAAAATTATCACCAGACTCCCCCCTATTTGCCCAGGAAGCTGTGGTTCACTGTGGCAGGCCTACCTCTTCCCCCAAATAAAGCTACGGGCCTGAAAACTAGCCGCTGGCTTCAGGATGATGGTGGGAACTCCAACACAAAATGAAGGGAATCAGACCATGCCTGGAGAGGTTAACTCTACAACATTGCTCTGCTGTTTCAAATGGATGCAAAGGTTTATACACAAGAAACAAGGAAAATGCAGGAAGCCTAGATTAGGCGGATAGAAAACAATTACAGGGGGGTTAAACCCTCACTTGTCAGATGCTATGTAGATTCATGGTAGAATGTTGATCTAGGATCAAGGAGGTCTGGATTGGAATCCCCACTCTGCCACAGATGTTTGGCCCAGTCACACACTCTCAGGCAGACCCTACCTCACGTAGCTGTTGTGAGGATAAAATGCAGGGGAGGAGAGCAACGTAAGCCCCTTTGTGTCCCCATGGGGAACAAACACAGCCCAGACAGGGAGGATGGAAAATGCCCCCTCCTTTACAAAAACACAGGGTCTCGAAGAACCTCCCTGAGCTACGTCAAGCTCTGTGGTTCAATGAGATCCAGGTTCCAATACCCACTTTGTAACTGAAATCTGCTGGCTGTTCATGGGCCAGGTACATATTCTCAGCCTAACCTACTTTTGGCTTGCACCTCTGCTTAAGAGGAGCCTTACAGTTTAGAGGCCCACAGACCTTGCCAACCAGTAGCAGCAGCAACAGAAAAAGGTGGGGCCTGTTGGAAGTTCCAGATGCAATGTCCCCGTCTCAGACCTCCAGACTGAGTGGCAAGAGAGACTAGATAGCTAGATCGGTACACTGACCTTTCTTCATGTATCTACACTTCTGCTACTGTCCCCTTTGAAATGCAGATTATGCTCTCAGGGACAATTTCCCCTTCCATTCTCTCACACATGCTGAGGAAGACAAGCTCTCTTCCTGCATGCACCAAGAGAGAGAGATGCAGTCCTCTCTTGGCACCATGAAGCAGATGGGACTCTTGCCATCTGCTTCCATCCTTCAGCTAGGAAGTTAGTAATCCATCATGTCTCTGCTCTTTCATATCCTAAGTGTACTTCTCAATTAAAGAGAGGAGTATTTCTCTTCTAAACTTGCAACATGGCTCTGTGAAGCTTTGTAAACTGAGTAAGCTGGTAAACTGACGCTGCTGCATTTGTGGCTTTATTTAAGCACTCTGCTAACTAATGGAGACTGGACTAATCACACCAGCTAATCCCAATAGGGTCTGCAATAAGCCCCAGTCAAACAGACCTTGATCAGTGAGTCATAGACCAGACAAAAGACCCAAACAGGCCCAGACAAAGGTGCCACTCTCCAGCAGGCTACAAGCACCCACTCACCCTCAAACTCTGTCCTCTCACAAAGCAACCTCAGTTAATGCTCCCCAGTAGTTTTGCAGTTTAGGGGTGCAGTCACACATGCCAGATGAAATGGGTGTGGGGGGGAACTGGGGCTATTTCCTCCGGAGGAATTTGACCTACAGTTGCGAGATCACACCTTCCTTTGAAGCTGCGGATGCAGCCCATCAATGTGTGATCAGAAGCAACTGCGCGTGAGTCATTTTTTGGTGTTGTTTGTTTCCCATGCGCTTAAACGAGGAATTGATAAACCACATCTCCATAATGAGGGCTCCCTATGGAATTTGCAATGATGCACATACTGCAAAGGGGAGAAAAACAACGGTACAGAATCGGGATGGCCTGATCAGACCATCCCGACGGCATGAGAGTGCGCTGGAGCAATCAGACAGGGGAAAGTCCGTCCATGGCTCGGCACAACCCGTTTACTACTGGATTTCCCCTGTGTTTTTTAACTCCGCTTCTGCGGCGGAGCAGAACAGGTTGCTGACAGCTGGGAGACACTTCCCAGATGTTCTAGTCTGACCACTCCCTTTAAATCCACGCGGCATTCATGCCTATGTCAGATGTTCTAGTCTGACCACTCCCTTTAAATCCACGCGGCATTCATGCCTATTGTGCATATGATCGCAGCCTAGGAAAGGCATAAATCGCTCACCTTCCCAGTAGCTTTCTCCTGGGTTTTTTTCTCCCAGACCAGCTGGCTCAGTTTCTGCTGCCTTTTCCCATGTGCATTTACTGTGACATGGGCACGGGACTTAGTCACATACAAATTTACACACATAGCCTCCATTCGCCTGAACAGCAATCTGTGTTCCTGACTGTAGGGATGGTTGCTACACGCATGGAGGTTGTACAGTGAATGGATTTTATGCCTATTTGGTGTAGTTTGGTGTAGTGGTTAGGAGCACGGACTCTAATCTGGGAGAACTGGGTTTGATTCCCCACTACTCCACATGCAGTTGATGGATGACCTTGGGCAAGCCATAGTTCTCAAAGCTGTTCTCTCAAGAGCAGTTCTCTCAGAGCTCTCTCAGCCCCACCTAAATCACAGCGTGTCTGTTGTGGGAAGAGGAAGGGAAGGAGATTGTAAGCCACTCTGAGACTCCAAGTGAAGGTTGGGGTATAAATCCCATCTCTTCTTATTATTATTTATTATTTATTTATTTATTTGACTTATATCCCGCCCTTCCTCTTGGGCTCAGGGCGGCTGACAGGAGGCAATTGCCATACACAACAATAAAAACCAAATAAAACAATCAATTACATTAACATTTACATTTAAAATCGGTGCTCGCAAAACAACATCCAAGATGGGATCTCCAATACAATGTTTCAAAATTCTACTAGCTCTACTTGATCAGTCTGTGCTATGTCCGTTCTTCAATTTCAGGGCCAGCTCGCATTGCCAAAATTGGCAGCGCGGTGATGGTACAGTGATGGTGGCGGCTCCTACTCAAAAGCCTGGCGGAAGAGCTCCATCTTGCAGGCCCTGCGGAACTGCATAAGGTCCCACAGGGCCCTGGTCTCCTCTGGGAGCTCGTTCCACCAGATAGGAGCCACCACCGAAAAAGCCCTTGCCCTAGTTGCAGCATATTTGACGTCTCTAGGGGATGGAATAACCAGAAGATCTTTTGCCCCCGACCGTAGTGCCCTTGGGGGAACATATGGGGAAAGGCGGTCCCTTAGGTAAGCTGGACCCTGGCCATATAGGGCTTTATAGGTAAGAACCAGCACTTTGAAGCGGACCAAGTACGCTATTGGCAGCCAGTGCAGCACCTTCAGCTCAGGTTGGACGTGGTCTCGCCTAGAGAGGCCCATCAACAGCCGGGCTGCTGCATTCTGCACCAGCTGCAGCTTCCGGATCTGTGACAAAGGCAGCCCCACGTAGAGAGCGTTACAGTAGTCCAACCTCGAGGTGACCGTCGCGTGGCCAGGTCATCGCAGTCAAGGTAGGGAGCCAACTGCCGTGCTAGCCACAGATGGTAAAAGGCGGACTTAACAGTGGCTGCTACCTGGGCCTCCATCATTAAGGCAGAGTCCAGGAGCACTCCCAAACTCCTAACCCTCAGCTCCGGCACCAAAGGCACCCCGTCGAAGGCCGGGAGAGGGAGCCCCAACCCTGAACCGACCCGACTTAAGCCCAGGACCTCTGTCTTCACCGGGTTTAGCTTCAGCCGACTCAGCCTGAGCCAACCAGCCATAGCCTGCAGTGCCAGATGAAGGTCATCCGGGTCGGAATCCGACCGGCCACCCAACATTAGATAGAGCTGGGTGTCATCCGCATATTGATGGCACCCTAGCACATAATTCCGAGCAATCTGGGCGAGGGGGCGCATATAGATGTTGAATAATATTGGGAAAAGCACTGCCCCCTGAGGCACCCCACACTCAAGAAGATACCTCCGGGAGCGCTGATCCCCAATTGCCACCCTGTGTCCCCGATCTTGAAGAAAAGAGGCAAACCATTGAAGGGCAAGCTCCTGAATCCCCACGTCGGCAAGGCGGTGGGTCAGCAGCTAATGGTCGACCGTATCGAATGTGGCCGACAGATCTAACAACAGCAATGCCGCCACACCACCTTGATCCAGATGCCTTCGGAGATTGTCTGTCAAGGCAACCAGAACAGTGTCCGTCCTGTGACCTGGGCAAAAGCCGGACTGGAAAGGATCAAGGACTGAAGCGTCATCCATTAAGCCCTGTAACTGTGTCGCCACTGTCCTCTCTATCAATTTGTCCAAATAGGCAAATTTTCTATTTTTCTATTTAAGGGAAATGTGCCTAGATAGGTATGAGACCACCCTACATTAAGATTAGAGGTACAGTGTGTGTGTGGGTTCAATACCATATTATGAAGTACTTGCAGAGTTTGCCCAATATATAAAATTAAACACATAGAGTTTTTAAATGGTGTGGCATTAAGCACTGACTCCTTCCCTGCAGCTTGAATTGGTACAGCCAGTTATAGAATCATAGAATCATAGAATGTTAGAATTGGAAGGTACCTTGCAGGTCATCTAGTCCAACTCCCTGCACTCTGCAGGAGCATAGCCGAAAGATAGCCCTACAACCTACCCGAAAGATGGTCGTCCAGCCTCCGCTTGAAAACGTCCAGCGAAGGAGCATCCGCCACCTCCTGAGGCAGACTGTTCCACTGCTCAACCACTCTTACAGTTAGGAAGTTTCTCCTGATATCTAGCCAGTAACGACTCCCTTGTAATTTCCACCCATTAGATCTAGTCTTGCAATCCAGAGCAAGAGAGAATAGATCTGCTCCATCTTCTACATGACAGCCCTTCAGATACTTGAAGACTGCAATCATGTCCCCTCTACGCCTTCTCTTTCCCAGGCTAAACATACCCAACTCTTTCAGCCTTTCCTCATAAGAAGTACTTCCTTTTATCCATTCTGACACGACCGCTCAGCAATTTCACTGAGTACCCACGAGTTCTTGTATTGTGAGAAAGGGAGAAAAGAACCTCTTTCTCTACCTGCTCTATCCCATGCATAATCTTATAACCCTCAATCATGTCACCCCTCAGTCGTCGTTTCTCCAAGCTAAAGAGCCCTAAGCGCTTTAACCTTTCCTCATAGGGAAAGTGTTCCAACCCTTTTATCATTCAAGTTGCCCTTTTCTGCATTTTTTCCAAAGCTATAATATCCTTTTTAAGGTGTGGTGACCAGACTTCACACCCATGGGATCTAGTGCACACGCGCTGGATCGATCGGCATTGTAGCAAGCTCTTTAACGGATTTTCGCACCCAGTCCCTCGGGCATGCGCAGGAACCCCA
>NW_015177026.1:581618-589337 GCF_001447785.1 Gekko japonicus | reverse complement strand
CATCTATGTGCCTACTAATTCTTTCCTTAATAATGGTTTCCACCAATTTACCCGGTATCGATGTCAGACTGACTGGCCTGTAATTTCCCGGATCTCCTCTGGAACCCTTTTTAAAGATGGGAGTGACATTAGCTACCTTCCAGTCCTCAGGAATGGAGGCAGATTTTAAGGAAAGATTACATATTTTTGTCAGGAGATCCACAAGTTCACATTTGAGTTCTTTCAGAACTCTTGGATGTATGTCATCCAAGGGCCCCACTGCCTCCCTGGCTGGTTTCCTACTCCTAATGTATTTGAAGAAAGTTTTATTGTTGGTCTTTATGTTTTTCGCTGTATGCTCCTCATATTCCCTTTTTGCCTGCCTGACCACAGACTTTCATTTTATTTGCCATAGCCTGTGTTCTGTGTTATCAGCCTCACTGTGACTAGCTTTCCACTGCTTAAAGGAATCCTTATTACCTTTTACAGCTTCTCTGAGGCACTCCACTTGTCACTCCTCTCCAAGAGGATGAGGAACCATTCACAAGCAGTCTTTGGGTGCAATCTGTCAGCCAGTTACAGATCCACCTAACAGTCATAGGATGCAAACCATATTTTACCAATTTGTCAACAAGAATATTATGTGGAACCTGATCAAACTGGCCCATTATCAAAAGCCTTACTGAAATGTCTACACAGTATTCCCCTTTTTCAAAAAAAAAAAAAAAGACAAGGTTAGTCTGGCATGACTCGTTCTTGAGAAACCCATGCTGGGCCTCAGTAATCACAGCCTGTCCTTTCTAAATGCTCACGGACTGTCTGTTTGATGATTTGTTCTAAAACTGGCCCGTCTGAGAGAGCTCTGAGAGAACTATCACTGACCCAAGGTCACCCTACTGGCTCCAAGTGAAGGAGTGGGGAATCAAACCCAGTTCTCCAGATTAGAGTCCACCGGTCTTAACCACTACACCACACTGGCTAATCTAAGAAAGAATGTCTTCGATTAGCCAAACTGGGTCCTGCACAGTTCAGTGACCGGAAGAACAAGTTACAGACCCAAGATGGTTTACAAAAAGGACACGTTGACATCTTCCAGTTCCCCAAAATAAATGCCAGGGGCATTTCTCCTTGGCATATGCCTAGGAGGCAAAAGATCCTGTAAATCATTAAACAAGTAGGCATGAAAATCACAACTAGCAGGATTTCCAGGTTTATCAGCTTCTGAAAGACTGAGTTCCCTGAATCGAGTCTTGTTACTCTGTTCAAAAATATATCCTGGAAATTGACCCATTTTAAGACTCTGGCCTGTGTTAAGATCCTTATTCCTTAGCTAGACAAAAATATTATGCATACAGAGGTTGGGTTGCATTTGCTGGATTTGCCACGTAGACCAAAATCCCTTGGGGCAAATTACATGTCTGGTTTTTTAACAAGTTGGGTCTGGCTTGGAACAGTGCCCCTTGCTTCACTTGGTCCTGATGGGATTCTCTGAGGACACGGGACATTTTGGTCTTGCCACAGCGCCCCTAGCTTCAGTTTGTCCCACTGGGGTTCTCTGAGTTGACACTGGTCATGTTGGGCTTGCAAAACTGTCCCTCTGTTTGGCTGTTTCTTCTGGGATATTCTGGTGTGATGGTCTTGTTGTTTTCTGTATGCATTTGGAATCTTTTATCTAGTGGTTGCTCTTATGTTTTGGCCATTGGCTTCTTTTTCCTGGAGAAAGCATGGGATTCTTTTTGCCCCCTTAGGAAACACAAGGGACAAGTAGTACTGCTAGTGGCACCTTGTTCAGGGGCCCATTGAACTGGATCCCATCTTCCAATCTCCTTGAAAACTGGCATATATTTAGTGGACAGGCAGAAGTAAGTTCTTGGCCATTTTGGTGCCAGTTTCTTGAAAAACAGCCACTCTGGCCTATAGAAAATTTGCCTCGTAGGGAATAATGGACCTGAAAATTTCAGAATTCTGAACAATAGAAAATCCAAACCCAAATACCTGACCTTTCAAACATACAAACTAAACGAATAGCAAAACAATCAGTAAACCATTACATTACTTTATTTTTTTATTTTATTTTAACTTTAGACTTTATATCCCGCTCGAACCCCCTTTTCAGGGGGTCTCTGAGTGGCTTACATGTGGTGCTAGTCACACAATTTTATCCTAACTAGGGCCACAGAGTTTGTGTGTGGAAAAGTCCCTCACCTGATTTGGATCCTAGTCTGCAGCCAGGATTGTGGGAACTCAAGAGGCATGCATTACAGCAGATGTAACTTGGGAATCTGGTATTGCCTTGGTATACTACCTCAAACATTCGAAGAAATATTTGATAGACATTGAAATGCATTTTATGGTTCGGTGGAATCAAGGCGTCTCGATGGTGCTGCTATAGCACTAAAGTGCTCTATTGGTTTTGCGGTATAGCGCTCAATTTAGAATGGTTTTTTTTAAGCCCGAATAAGATTGTGCCGTGACAAATGGCAGGGAGGAAAGCAGCACTGTAGGAAGAGCTATGGACATTTTAAACAGCACGTCACAGCAATTCAGAAGCACAACAAAGGGATAGAAAACAGAAGAAAGCCGTTTCCCTCACAAGTGGCTCAACCACACTTTGCTAATCCGATGCAACACGGTTTCTATCAACAGGTAAATAAATTCCGCTAGCAGCTGGTTACTAAAATGGGTCTGTCTGAAATGACAGAAAAAATCCATTAGCAACCATTTACTAAAATGGAATACAAAAGCAGTTTGAAAAGGGCCATGAAGTCAGTGTAATGTCATAACTAGCGTTTGGGATTAGGATCCCTCTGGGAGACAGAAAGAGATTCAAAGACTATGGACCATTGTACATAGCTGAAGGATTGTATGTAGGCTGCTGTCTTTGGAGGAGACACACCATGGCCACAAGAATCCATGGGTTGCAGTGGATACTGTGCTGGGAGCCATATTTCACAGCATACATCAGCACAGTCACATGACCTTGCACATGGGCATCTCTACAGACGTTTGAGGCCTGTCCCCACCCTTGTGAGGAATGGAAACTGGCTTTTCCTTGACTGGTGGCTGAATATCAAAGATACTTTCTAGCCTGTACTTTTTGGAAAGGAAAAAAAAAAGGCAGAAAGAAAGAAAAAAGAAAGGAAAACCAAGGCAATAAAATAAAAAAGGGGGAAATTCATTTTGAACAAGCCAGAAAAACAAAGCAGGGGCATGAAAACAGCTTTAGAACATTCAGCAGCCTAAAATGTTATCCATTCAATATTCCTCAAGCTAGAAGCAGACCAGGGAGAACAAGTTAAAAAGATAGCACTCCTCCATGAAAAAGAAAGGTTTCGGTCTGGAGCCAAAGGAACGTAAGACATGTCCCAGGCAAGCTGATAGTAGAAACTTTCTGCTCTTCATTAGTATTAATTTTTAAAAAAAACCTTCAAGGAGTTTAGGGAAGCATACAGAATTCTAGCCTTCTCTGTTCTACTTTGAAGCAATCCTGTAGGGTAGTGTGATGGACAGGAGAAGGTTCCACCCTCTTTTCTCCCTATTCAGCGAGGACCAATCAGATTTGAAAGGCTAAATGGAATGCTGAAGTGGGGGGTGGGGCCCCTGAGGCAGTTCAACAGGCAACAACCAACAGACAAAAGGGGGTGGGCGGGTTCCGGAAGAAGGAGGGGATACGAGGCACCCAGACTAGGCCAGGGAGCCCAAGAGGGGCTGGAGTGTGTGGTTTGGATGCTGTTCCTCAATACTATCAATGAATTGATAAAGATGCTTCTTGTTGTTTTTAAGTCTGAAATGCTGAATGGACAAACACTGCTACCATTAAGCATAATGCACTTCCCAACTCAGGTACCTGCTATCAGACTAGTGTGGGAAGGCATTACGGATCATGCTTACCGGCTAAATAAACGTATGTGTTTTGTTACAAGTGGCTCCCGGGTTAACCTTGACCCAGATAGCCCTCTCCTGATTTGTAGTCGAGGCAGTCTTTGGTACAGGATTCAGGAAACCTCTGTGTGTAAAAGAAGGCACACTAAATGTGAGAAATCCAATTTGCCTCACAAAACTAAAGCTGAGAGTGTGCCTGGGATAGTAAAATATCAGGAGGGGGTGGGGGGTGGTGAGGTGAGAGCCTTGTTATTGGTAAAGTGGTATAAAATAAGGGAAGGAGAGAAAGGCCTGGATCAGGGGTTGGGAGAGAGGGAGGCTAGACTGAGAAAGAGAGGCTGGCCGAAGGTCCCCCCGTGAACCTTCGTGGTAGTCTGGGCTTTGGAATCCGGGTCTCCCAGATCCTAGGCCAAGCGTCTGATCGTTATACTGCACTGGGCTTGAAGATTTCCTAAATGTCAAGACCCTACCAAGCAGAGGCTAGATGGCCATCTGGCAGCATTGCTGATTCTGTTAACTTAGGCAGGTCACGAGAAGGGAGGGCAGGAAGGTGCTTCATTCTTGTGGCCATTTCTTACACGCACAGGGAAATGCTGATTGCCACTTTGGGGTCAGGAAGCAATTTTTCTCCAGGCCAGTTTGACCAGGGATCTTGAAGGGGGGGGGGTTGTCATCTTCTGGGCATGGAACAGGGGTCACTGGGTGTGTGGGGGGGTATTTGTGAATTCCATGCATTTTACACACAGAGGACAAGATGACCTGGGAGATCCCTTCCACCTCTATGATTCTATGATTAAGCAAGCAGTTTTTCCTGGGTCCTCCTCTAGCACATGAGATGATTTTGCTAACAGGTGGTTCCTTTGCCAGCTTCTTTACTTCTGAATAAGCCCTAAGGAGACTGGGGAGATACATAAGAGCACAGGGAGTCTTTGGTGTGTCATCCCTTTGGAAAGCTACTCCACGAGAGCTTTGAAGGGGATTGTGGATGATTCCTCCCTGTCAGTCTGGCAGGAGACATTGACAAGGAAAGAACGGGCAAAGGGTCCAACTAGCTGGTGAAACATGCGTCATCTGACCCTTTTCCTCTTTGCAGCTTGCTTGCCCACAGTTTGGCTGATGGACCAGAAGGCACTGGATGAATTTGTGAATCTTTCTGATCCCCACTACGAATATACCTTACTGAGTAGTACAGCTCTTCCCTTACTTTTCCCTCCAATCAGATATGATGTCATCAACATGACCTCCCAGAAGTGGTTGGATGGTAAGTACCAGTTCAAGGTATGGAATATGGACAATTCGTGGAGTGGAGAGGAGAAAGGCTCTGTGTTCACCTTCATGAAAGGCACTGAGAGAGTGATTCCCTTCGGGTGGGAAGTGGACAGTTAAGGGAACTTCCATAGACAGCTGTTTTGGATGAAAGGAAAGGCATTAGAATCATAGAGTTGGAAGGGATCCCCAGGGCCATCTAGTCCAACCCCCTGCACAATGCAGAAAATTCACAAATACCTCCCACACACACACCCAATGACCCCTGTTTCATGCTCAGAAGATGACAAAAACCCTCTAGGATCTCCAGGAAAACTGGCCAAGAGAAAAATTGCTTCCTGACCCCAAAGTGGTGATTGGCATTTCCCTGGGTGTGTAAGAAAGGGCCACCAGAACTAAGCACTGAGGCAACCCTTCCTGCCCTCCCTCTCATGATCTGCCTAAATTCACAGAATCAGCATTGCTGTCAGATGACCATCTAGCCTCTGTTTAAAAACCTCAAAAGAAGAATAGCCCACCACCAGAGAGCCAGTTTGGTGTAGTGGTTAAGTGCACGGACTCTAATCTGGGAGAACCGGGTTTGATTCACCATTCCTCCACTTGCACCTGCTGGATGACCTTGGGCAAGCCATAGTTCCTGTTCTTGAAAAAGAGCAGTTTCTGTCAGAGCTCTCTCAGCCCCACCTACCTCACAGGGTGTCTGTTGTGGGGAGGGGAAGGGAAAGGAGTTTGTAAGTTACTCAGAGACTCCTTTGGGTACTGAAGGGTGGGGTATAAATCCAATCTCCTCCTCCCACCTCCTGAGGAAGCCTGTTCCACTGAGGAACTGCTCTGTTAGGAACTTCTTCCTAATGTTTAGCCAAAAACTCTTCTGATTTAATTCCAACCCGTTGGTTCTGGTCTGACCCTCTGGAGCAACAGAAAACAACTCTGCACCATCCTCTATATGACAGCCCTTCAGGTACTTGGTGATCATATCACCTCTCAGTTGTCTCCTCTCCAGACTAAATATACCCAGCTCTTTCAACCTTTCCTCATAGGACTTAGTCTCTAGACCCCTCCCCCCCATCTTTGTTGCCGTCTTCTGGACACATTTCAGCTTGTCTATATCCTTCTTAAATTGTGGTGCCCAAAACTGAACACAATACTGTAAGTGAACTCTAAACAGAACAGAGTAAAGTGGTACCATCACTTTGCGTGATCTGGACACTATACTTCTGTTGATACAGCCCAAAATCACATTTGCCTTTTTAGCTACTGCATCACACTGGTGGCTCATATTCAGCATATGGTCCACGAAGACCCCTAGATCCTTTTCACACACACTCCTGCCAAGATAAGTCTCCTTCATCCTATAATTATGCATTTGATCTTTCCTACCTCAATGCAGAACTTTACATTTGTCCCTGTCAAAATTCATTTTATTTGTTTTAGCTCAGTTTTTCAGCCTGTCAAGATCATCCTGTATCCTGACTTTGTCTTCTTCTGTATTTGCTACCCCTCCCAATTTAGCATCATCTGCTAATTTAATAAGCATTTCCTAGTAATGTAAGCAGATGTTCCCCACCTTTCCTTTCACCTGAGGACCACTTACCAGTGCCAAAAAGGTGATAATGGGAATTGAAGACCCACATGAATAGAAGAGTGGGTGACTTGGGCAGATGCAGAGATGAAGAGGAAGCAAATGAGACCTTCCCTCCTGCATCAGTGGACCTCTTGTTCAGGAATAAGGCTGGTGGAAAGGATGTTTCATTTTCAGTTTATAGATGTTCAAGGAATTAAAAAAAATTAGGAGCATGCAAGAATGCCCATTCAAAGATCTAAATTTCTTTTTTGATGCATTATTTGGTAGAGATTAACTTCTTTACACTACACTATGGGAAGTTAGCCCCCCCCCCCCGCTAACCAAATGGAGCCTTGCAGGGCTTCTTCATCACAGTAGCCAAGCCAGATGCAGGAGTGCTGTTGGACTCTGTTGTGTATGTTGTGTATGCTGACCACCACTGGGGGGCCAGCGAACACCCCGAGCTTGAAGCAGGAATAACAATGGGGACTAGGATCCTAGTCCCTCCACTGGGGGAAGCAATGGGACCGTGGGGGAGATTCGAACCCGCCAATAGGACCCAAGGGTGTGCCCCTGGTTGTGTATATAGTTGGCCTGCCGGCCGTTTGTTCCCTGTTCTTGTTGTGTACCTAATAAAGTGTGCTATGCACTACGTCGTTGTCTGTCATCCATCCATGCGGCAACGCACCTGAGCCGGGCCGTCGACGAGGGACCGAGAGAACGCAAAGCGGCAGCGATCCGATGAGCGATCCAGCCGGCGAGGCCGTTCCTCTTCTACCCGCTCCGACGCGCACAATGGCGACCACTCCAGGGTTCGGGCCGCAGCCGCCCTTCGACATAACCCGTCCGCAAGACTGGCCAGCCTGGGTCCGAGGCGTCAAGTCAGCGCTTGCCTTCTGCGACATCACTCTCCTCTTGGCCTCTTGTGGCACCGCCGTCGTGTCCCTGGCCGAAAGATTGCTGTCCCCGACGGACCTAGACGCATGCACCTTCGAAGAAATCGTAAAGGCGGTGCAAAATTACTTCTC
>NW_015177026.1:552978-579198 GCF_001447785.1 Gekko japonicus | reverse complement strand
AACAAGGCGCTACAGGACCACGCATACCCGGTCCCTGTAGTCAGCCACGTTCTGGCCACCTTGGGCGGGGCAAAGATCTTTGGGAAATTGGATCTTGCCCAAGCGTACCAGCAGTTGCCAGTAGATGAGGCAACTGCAGAAGCGCAGACCATAGTTACCCACCGGGGGGCATTCCGTGTTAAGCGCTTGAGTTTTGGAGTGTCTTCTCAAAGGGATCCCCGGCGTCACGCCCTTCTTTGATGATGTAATGATCGCCGCCGCCACGCCCGCCGACTTCGCAACCCGCCTCCGCACCGTGCTCAGCCGTTTCCAGGATGCCGGGCTGAAAGTCAAGCTGGACAAGTGCCGCCTGGGGGTTCCGTCGGTGGATTTTTTGGGCTTCACGGTGGACGGGGAGGGCCTCCACCCGACGCGGGAGAAAGTGAAGGCGATTGTGGAGGCGCCGCCGCCCAAGTCAAAAGCGGAGCTGCAGGCTTTCCTCGGAATTTTGAACTTTTATCACGCCTTCCTCCCCCACAAGGCGGCGGTGGCAGAACCCCTCCACCGCTTGTTGGACAAGCAGGCCCCTTGGTTGTGGGGACCCCGGCAGGCCGCCGCGTTCAGGTCCGTAAAAGAACTTTTAGTTTCCAACTCAGTGCTGGCCCACTTCGATGAGTCACTGCCGGTGGTGCTCACGTGCGACGCCTCGCCCTACGGAGTGGGAGCTGTGCTGGCGCATCGCCTTCCCAATGGCCGGGAGGTCCCGGTCGCCTACTACTCGCGGACCCTATCTGCGGCAGAGCGGAACTACGCCCAGATAGGCCGCGAGGGACTAGCCATCGTAGCCGGGGGCAAGAAGTTCCACGACTTCGTCTACGGCCGACTCTTCACGATTGCCACAGACCACCGCCCACTCCTCGGCCTGTTCGCGCCAGATAAGAGGACGTCGCAAGTCCTCTCTCTGTGGGTCCTGAGATGGAACGTTTTCCTGGCGGGGTACGACTACAGAATTGAGCACCACCCGGGAAAAGCCATGGGCCATGCCAACGCCCTCAGCCGCCTGCCCCTGCCGGATGTCATGGAGGACCGGCCCCCACACACCGTGTTCTCCAGCTCGAGGACCTCCCCGAAGCTCCACTCCAGGCCGCTGACATCGCCCACCACTCGGCCCGGGACCCCATCCTATCCCGCGTGCTGGGCTGGGTGGCGAGGGGGTAGCCTACCAAGGTGGAGGGGCCGGATTTCGCGGCGTTTGCATCACAAAGAGAGGAGTTGTCGGCGCACAAAGGTTTCCTGCTGTGGGGGGGCCAGGTCGTGGTCCCCAACACCCTGAGACAAAGGGTACTGCAAGCCCTGCATGAGACTCACCTCGGCATCGTGCGGATGACGGGCCTCGCCCGGAGCTACGTCGGGCATCGACGCCGAGGTCGAGGCCTGGGTGAAGCAGTGCCCCACCTGCCAATCGGTGAGACACAGCCCACCAGGGGCACCTTCCCAGTCATGGGAATCCACCCACACTCCGTGGTCCCGGCTACACATTGATTTTGCTGGGCCATTCCATGGACTGTTGTTTCTGGTGACGGTGGACTCCTACACCAAGTGGCTAGAAGTCAGCCCCGTCTCCTCAACGTCCACGAAGGCCACCATCTGCGTCCTCCGACAGCTGTTCGCCACCCACGGTCTGCCAGACACCATCGTCTCAGACAACGGGACAGCGTTCACGTCAGAAGAGTTCCAGCAGTTCCTCAGCAGCAACCTGATCTGGCACATCAGGTCAGCGTCATTCCACCCCGCGACCAACGGCCAAGCCGAAAGAATGGTGCAGACGACAAAGGAAGCACTGAGCCGCCTGATGGAGGGAGATTGGGAGAGGCGTATCGCACAATTCCTCCTTGCACAACACATCAAGCCCAATCCAGTAAGCGGCCACTGCACCGCGGAGCTCCTCCTAGGCGAGAGGCCTCGGACCCTCCTGGACCGCCTGCACCCGGATCGGGCTCCAGAGGACTGGCACACAACCGAGCAGCGGGAAGCGCCCCGCGGGTTCTTCCCAGAAGACACGGTTTTCGCCAAGAACTTTGGCAGGGGGCCCGCTTGGCTGGCCGGCCGCATCACCCGTCCCTTGGGCACCCAAATGTATGAAGTGTCGACCGAGTGTGGGCAACTACTGCGGAGGCACATCGATCAACTCCGTAGGCGCATGCTCCCAGAACATGTAAGCACAGAGGGACCGGAACCCCAGCCAGACTTCGAGGAGAACGCGCCGGCACTTTCCGCGCAGGCCCCCACTGCGGGGGAGCAGCAGGACTGGGCTCCCATTCCCCCGGCGGTCGCGGAAGAGGCCCCAGCTGCAGGCGCCGCAGGAACCGAAGAGCCTCCGCCGGTAAGACCCACCGACACATCGAGCGGGGCCCCAGTGATTCCAGTACCGACCCCCCGTCAGTCCACGAGAGAGTGACGGGCCCCGTCCTACCTCAAGGACTATGTTACTTAGGGTGGTTCCAAACTATTGGGGGAGGGATGTTGTGTATGCTGACCACCACTGGGGGACCAGCGAACACCCCGAGCTTGAAGCAGGAATAACAATGGGGACTAGGATCCTAGTCCCTCCACTGGGGGAAACCAATGGGACCGTGGCGGGAGATTCAAACCCGCCAATAGGACCCAGGGGTGTGCCCCTGGTTGTGTATATAGTTGGCCTGCCGGCCGTTTGTTCCCTATTCTTGTTGTGTACCTAATAAAGCATGCTATGCACTACGTCGCTGTCTGTCATCCATCCATGCGGCAACCCACTACACAATAGACTCGCTGTGCTGCTGGCCTCCACGCAGGCAAGGGAGGAGACACAGCTCTCCCCCCCCCACTACTACCACTCTTCTCCATAGCCTTTCACCCAGGCCCCCCACTGCACTGTTATCACTCACATCCACAACAAAGCCAGCAACAGTTCTCTCCCACATGCTTCCAGGGGAAGGGGGTCTCCATCCCGGAGAGGCCCACGGCAAGTTTGATGCCTCCCCCATGTTGTATTGCCCAGAACCCACACTTAACAATGTTTTCCCAGAAAGAGCATTCCTGGGGGCGCTTCTTTGATGGGCTGTAACTTGGACCCCTCAAATCAGGGCAAATGGGGGGGGGGACATCCCGGGGAGGTCGGCCAGGAGTTTGATGCCTCTAGCTCACACAGGGCCCATGCTGTATACTCCAGAACCCGTGCCTGACATCTCCCTGAAAGGTACTTTCCTGGGGGCACCTTGTTTGGGTGTCCGTAACTCGAACCCCCCAAGTCCAATCTGCATGTAACCTGTAGGACATGTAGAGGGCATCCCAGGGAGGTGCACCGTGAGTTTGATGCCTCTAGCTCACACAGGGCCCATTCAGTGTTCCCTCTAAGCTGAGTTAGTGTGAGCTAGCTTACCATTTTTTAGCCTCCGGCTCACACATTTTTGCCTTAGCTCAGGAAGGATGGCTCCAGAGCAAACTAATTTCTGCAGTAGGCAAATCGCTCGTTCACAATTTTAATGCCAGCAGCTCACAAAGTAGAATTTTTGCTCACTAACACAGGAGCATTAGAGGGAGCATTGGGCCCATTCTATATACTCCAGAACCCATACCTGACATCTCCCTGAAAAGTCCTTTCCTGGGGGCACCTTGTTTGGGTGTCTATACCGTGGACACACACACCCCAACTCCAATCTTCATCGAAATTTGAAAGCAGGTAGAGGAGAGTGAGCTTCAGATGCCCCCACAATTTTGGAATCTTTAGGACCCTGTGGGGCTGCCTCACTGCAACCTGAACTTCCCGATCCAGTTGTGTTCAGCAGACCAGCTGGGTTCGGGACACACCCCGAACCAGGTTTTCCCAGTTTGTACCCATCCCTATTGACATCAGGATGTCACCTAGTTGCCAGTGCCAGGCTGGTATGAGTTGCATGGTGACCACTGCTGTGGGGGTGGGCCAGACAGCACTGATATGGGGGGGCTGCTAGTATGCCAGATCCGGGTGCCTGGTGACTGCTGCTGGTGGGCTGCCTGGGCCAATTGTGCAGTGGCCTCCTGGGCCAGCCCATTTGAACAGTGGCTGCTGTTGCTGGGCCAAGCCATGTGGTGTGTTAGTCTCTGGTAGTAATAACTGGGCCTTACCCCAGCAAATCCTCCTCCACTGGGAACATGAGAGGCAATGAAGATGAGGAACATTCCAAAGTTATATTGGCCTGCAAGTTCCCACTTGCTCTCTTCCATAATTTTGCTTAACAGAAACCAAGGCTTGGAAGGCTCAACAATATTGTTGCTGTTGCCTAGCAACCTCTAGAATGGCGACTGAGGGCTCAGAGGATGTTATTTTCTTAACGCTACAAGCCTTGTTTCAATTAGTTTGATTTTTAACTATTATTTCAGATTTCTCTGCAAAACTGTGATTTCCTACAGGTTTGCAGAGAAATCCCCCATCTATCCCTACCTCTGTTTTGCTGGTTTATTAATCCATTCTCTATGGCCTCATTCAGAATAATATATAGTGACATGTACAGACCCTCAAGAAACACATGCTTTGGTCCATGCTTTTCCTCTGACTTTTTACATCTGCCCCCCAACATACTTACCTACTCCTTCCTCCCACTGCCATCTCCTCCTCCCTTATTTTTCTTCAATACACTTCTTTTCCTCCCCTTAACACCTACGCTAGTCCCCAGTACTCCCTTCTCCTCCTGTTACCCTCTCTTTCCCCATTCTGCCTTCCCCTCTGCCAGTTTGGTATAGTGGTTAAGAGCAGTGGACTCTAATCTGGAGAACTGTGTTTGATTCCCCGCTCCTCCATATGCAGCTTTCAGGTGACCTTGGGTCAACCACAAGTTCTCTCAGAGCTGTTCTCTCAAGATCAGTTCTCTTAGAACTCTCTCAGCCCCACCTACCTCTCAGGGTGTCTGTTGTGTGGAGAGGAAGGGAAGGAGATTGTAAGCCACTCTGAGACTCCAAGTGAAGGGCAGGGAATAAATCCAACTCTTATTCTTCCCCCCATTCTGCCCACCTTCCCATCCTGCTTTTTAGAGTTCTGCTGCCCCACCCATCCCCTTCTCACAGTTCAGTATGCCAACCCATCCTCCTCCCTTCTCACTTGCCAGCCAGCTATCCAGCTGAAGCACAGCTGCCACCTCTCCACAGTGGCAGCTCCCCTCCCTGCCCACCTTAAATGATGGTGGCAGCAACTACTCTCCACCCACCTGGTCCAGTGATCGACCCTCTCACACCCCTTCCCCACCACTCTGCCTTCATATATGCCTGTCCTCCCTCTCTCTTCCCCTCTCTACCAGCAGCACCTCCAGTTCCACCATCAGGTTGGAAATGCTTTTTATGCACACATTCAGGCAACGTCCCTCTGTTTTGGGAAATTCAAACTTCTCTCTCCATTTTTTATCCCTTTTGACATTTTCCTGCAAACCTGGAATTTCCTCTGGCTTTTTAGAAAATTGTCTACCCTCTAAACATGGCCTCACTTGCTGTCTTTGTCAATCTGCATAGGGGCCAGGCTCAGAATTAGGTATATGAATATTGAGGAGATGCAAAAGATCGCCTACACCCCTATGAAACTAGGTGACTGCTAAGGTCATCTTCTGGGGTCCTGTGTCAGGAGTCCCCACTTGGTGAGAGTAAATGAGGGGTGACCTGAGATGTTACGCTCTCAGCTATGGCCCCAAGACTGTCAGCACACGAAGACTGTTTTGCCTCTTATTTCCTCGATGATCCTCCCCCCTTCCATCCCAGTGTTTTAATTACTGTTTGGTGTGTTTTTAATATGGGTTTTTAGTTCATTTTAGTCATTCTTGAGATTTTTTCCTGATCTTTGTAGTTTTTACTTAAATTTTGTTAATAATAACAGGAACAGTAATGATAGTGATGAAGATGGTGCTGCATGCAGAATTCTCTGTTTCTCTTCCCAGAATCTGAAGTGAACAACCCAGTCTGGAGCCATGAACTTATAGTTGTTGCATTCCCCCGCAAGTTGAAGCCCACAGACTCATGTCTCCTTATAATCACACCAAGTGGAAATGATGACTCTGAGCTCTTCAGCACCACTGACCTTGGAATAACAGCAATGTATTTGAGATCGTAAGTGAAAAGAGCCACTGAGTGATCAAAGCTATCCCCCGGTCTCTTGGGCAGCTGCTTTCTTAGGACAGAGGCTCTTTGCAGTGGTAGAGACAAGTGTTACCAATGTGAGAATTAAGAGCCACAAGAGGTGCATGCACCCTAGAAAGAAACATTCTCTTAAAATAAATTTGATCTTAACTTTTTAAGGGAATACAGAATGTGTTCATTTATTTATTTATACCCTGCCCTCCCCACGAAGCAGGCTCAGGGCGGCTTACAAAATTTGATACCTAAATAACAGTTAAAATCCACATAAAATCATCTAAAAACAGTTAAACAATTCAATATTGTAAAGTGTTGGCGATAATTAATTACTGCCTAATGATGGCATACTGTATAAGTGCATGCGAGGTCTCATTGAATGTCCTGCTCCACGATCTTCCTGATATTGGCAGTGGCGCAAGCTGTAGGTGTCAGAGCCAAGGGCCAGGGCTCTATAATTGAGATTGTTGGTGGTAATGGACTTCCAGTTTCGGCGCGTTGATGGCAGGCACGCTCCTCCAAAGCTCCAGAGAGAGCGGCCCATGACCTGGCAGCAGGGAGGGGGTCTGGCTGGCTCTGGACCCCCCGGAGCCCTTGTAGAGGGCTCTCAGCCTGGGGTGCTAGGGGTGCCTCTCTCAAGGCTGAGGCCAAAGGATTGAGGTTCCCCCTTGTCCCAATAGGTCCCTGCCACCGCAGTACTATTCTGGGCATGAAACGAGCATACCAGTCCAGCAAGCAACTGACTGGGTGAAAAGAAAAAAAAAATTCTCTTACGTACGATGCGGAGTGTAAGATGCCAGCCCGGGTGCCCCCAAGAAAAAGCAGAGGGGATGGAAGCTACCCACCCCTTGAAAATGGCAATTGAGATTTAAAAGCATTAAAGGGGACAGAAAGTGGCAGCGCTTGAGCTGATGGCTGATTTCAACCAGTACAATGCCAGACTGTAAAGGCATCAGAGCGAATTAACATCTAAAGTCTTAAGCGAACTTTTATAAAAGCATAAACAATGTCTTATCGGGCTGAAAAGATGGCGGCGAAAGTGAAGATTCAACAAGGAACTGCCAGCTCAACACATCCGGTTTCCAAACCGAAAGTAAACTTTGACTTTGCAGGCATGCTGGATACTGCATTGTGACCCCTGGTGGCACAGATGACTAACATCAGCAAGATCTTGGAGTCTTTACAAAAACAGCTAAAAGAATCCAATAAAAGAACAGAAGTTGTGGAAAATAAGACTAAAGCAATTGATCAAAGACTTGCCCAGATTGCCCGGAGGTATGGGCTGGGGTGCCATCAGTATGCTGATGACACCCAGCTCTATCTGATTTTGGGCAGCCAGTCAGGCTTCAGACCGGAAGACCTGGACGGGGCTTTACAGGCTGTGGCTGGTGGGCTTAGACTGAGTTGGCTGAAGCTGAATCCAGCAAAGACAGAGGTCCTGTGCCTGAGTCGGGGCAGTTTGGGGGTGGGGATCCCACTTTCAACCTTCGAGGGGGGCTCCATTGGTGCCAGCACCGGAGGTTCGAAGTTTGGGTGTGCTCCTGGATCCCTCCCTTACTATGGAGGCCCAGGTAGCGGCCACTGCTAAGTCGGCCTTTTACCATCTTAAGCTGATTAGGCAGTTGGTTCCCTTCCTTGACCGCACTGACCTGGCAACAGTGATCCATGCGATGGTTACCTTGAGACTAGACTACTGTAATACTCTCTACATGGGGCTGCCCTCATCACGGATCCGGAAGCTGCAGCTGGTGCAGAATGCTGCAGCCAGGCTGTTGATGGATCTTCCTAGACGGGAGCACATCCAGCCTGCGCTGAGGACACTGCACTGGCTGCCAATGGTGTACCGAATCCGCTTCAAGGTGCTGGTTCTTACCTTTAAAGCCCTATATGACCGGGGTCTGACATACCTGAGGGACCGCCTTTCCCCGTATATACTACAGTCTGGGTCTCAAAATCGGCTGACCCTCCCTGGCCCGAGGGAGGCCAAGCTAGCTATCACCAGGGCCGGAGCCTTTTCAGTGGCGGCCCCTACCTGGTGGAACGAGCTCCCGGAGGATGCCAGGCATTTAATTAGGGGGCGCTGCTACTGCAGGCCGTTACTGCAGGCCGCTATTGCAGGCCGTTACTGCAGAGCTCTGGTCTGTGGGTTCAACATATAACTGATTATGAGCAGAAACATCGTGGAACATCTGGGCAGTGGAAATTTATTCTGGCAATATACCATCTAGGTTAATTTAAAAGCCGCCAGCACTTTGTATTTATGTTTTTATTGTGTGGTTAAATATTTGTGTAATTTTAATGTATTTATGCTTTTATGGAAGCCGCCCTGAGCCCGCCTATGGGGAGGGCGGGGTATAAATTTGATAATAAATAAATAAAAGTTGTGGAAGAACAAAGATCTTCAGATAAAACTCAACTTTTGCAGCTACTGTGAGGGCAGACTTCTGGTATGGCGCGTCGACGGGAAGACGTGCGGAGTTTCGAGCTCCGCGCCTCCCATCCCGCCTTTGCTTCTGTTTGAGCATCCCGAATGCGGGAGAGCTCGACCAGCCCCCCGGTGGTGGGGGCTGGAGCAAGGGGCGCTTTCCTGGCCCTTCCCGTGGTCGGCAACATGGGGGGGTAACCGGGACTGCCCTGACGCCGGGTGAAGGAGAGGGAGTGGAACATGGCCGCCATGTTCCCAGAGACACGGCCACCTGTTTGTTTTTAATCAAGTATCAGAGGATTACAATTGACAACAACAGGCGACAGCAGCACAGAAGCACAGCGACACAGAGACATTGAAGTTGGGAAGAGTGAAGAGAAGTTCCCCCCCCCAGGAATTACGTCCGTTGTGGAGGGGGGGGAAAGTGGCTGAGAAAGGAATGGACAAGACTGAGTTTCCTTTTGGATATCTCAGGGGGTAGAGGAGCCACATTGTATCTTGTTGAGTTGGAATACCGGCAGAGGAGGAAAAGAGGACATAGGTGATTAAACAAGGATGGAGGATTTCTTGAAAGCCCTGAAGGAGACAATTCAGGAGGCAGTCCAAAGAGGTTGCGAGGAGGCTTGTAAAGAAATTCTGGGGAAATTACGAAGTACTGAAAATGGACAAGGACAAAATTTAACCAAGGAGCCTCGCGAGGAAGAGCACAAAGAGAAAGGAGACATTGTTATAGCAGAGAAACCAGGAAAAACACAAACTGTAGATGGTGTAGTACCTGGAGGAACAAAAGAGAGACTAAAGAATAAAGTATCCAGAGGCACAACAAGATGGACAAAAAGGCTGTTAAAAGGAAAGAAACAGAGACAAAAATTAGGAAGGAAAAGAGAGGGAAGGATTGAGAGAGATAGAAAATGGGTGAGGAAGAGGAAAGGAGAAAGTAAATTATGGAAAGAGGAAAGGTGGAGACACAGAAAGAAAAGATTAGGAGGTCAAAGGGTGTGTAAAGATAGAAGCCAAGTTGAAGGATTGAGACAGAAGAACAGAAATCAGAGGCGGAAAGAGAAAAAACAAATTGTATAAAAATAGAAAGTTTCGTATTTTCCAGATGTAGGATTAACTGGCATAAAGACCCAAGAATCACTTTAATCATGTATTGTTATTTGTACTCTACTACTTTCCCTGCTGGGTAGGATCTCAGCAGCAAAAATGAATGTATTACCTCGTGTATTATTCCTTTACCAAACAATACCGGTGTTGAGAAATCAAATCTTCTTTAAAGAAATTGAAAAACCGATAAAAAGGTTTTATATGGCAACACAAAAAACCACGGATTAAATTAAAATATTTACAAGAAAGGAAAGAAAGAGGAGGCCTGGCCTTACCAGACTGGGCGCTATACTATAGAGCAGCTGGGATGGCATGGTTACGTGATTGGGTAACACTAGAATATGAAAGGATGTTAAAACTTGAGGGGCACGATCTAAGGATGGGTTGGCACTCATATTTATGGTACAACAAGGCCTCAATCCATAGTAATTTTAAGCAACATACAGTAAGAGGGGCACTATATAAAATCTGGGAAGAAATTAAGCAAAAAAGTTACGTTAAATTCCCTAGATGGGTTTCACCGATCGAAGCCTTTGTGAAACCATCATTGTATACTAGATATAAAAAATCAAAATATCAAGATTTTTTAGATGATAAGGGAAATATGAATATACATGATATTCTACATGATGAAGAGCTAGGGATGACTTGGTTGGAAAAAAGACAATTAATATCATGCTGGACATCAGATAAAAGAACGATTTTACGAGAAATTAACGGAACTAGATAAAATATGGTTGGGAACCGAAGTAAAGTTTATAAAAAAGGCTTATAATTATTGGTTGGAATGGAAGATGCAGGATGAAGAGGCAGGATGAAGAGGTAAAACCATCAATGATCACGTGGGCTAGGGATATAGATAAGACGTTGAC
Organism: Gekko japonicus; assembly: GCF_001447785.1. NCBI lineage: Eukaryota > Metazoa > Chordata > Lepidosauria > Squamata > Gekkonidae > Gekko > Gekko japonicus. The sequence continues at coordinate 568,686 of NW_015177026.1, read as the reverse complement.
ACTTGAGCAATGGGAAAAGGTCTGGGAGAAATATATAAAATGGGTTAGAGCAACTTCCTTTAAAGAAAACATTATAAAAATGTTTTACAGATAGCATATATCACCCGCTAGATTGAATACGTTTGATAAGAAAATTGGGAAAAATGGTTGGAAATGCAAACAAAAAGATGGAACTTTTTTCATTTATGGTGGTTATGCGAGAAGGCAAAAAAATATTGGAAGATTGTTAAAGAGATGATAGAAGAGATGTTGGGTACAGTAATACCATTTGAACCAGAATTTTTTTTATTAAATTTCTTACCTGATACTTTTAAGAAAAAAGAAAGTTATTTAGTGATGCATATTATTACGGCAGCCAGGATTCTATATGCCAGTAAATGGAAAATGGAAGAAACCCCCACGAGGGAAGAAGTGATTAAAAAAATATTAGAGGTAGCTGAGTTGGAGAAATTAACATTTATTTTGAAAGAAAAAAGGTGGGAAGAGTTTGAAAAATTTTGATTAAAATTTTACAGTTGGTTAAATGAAAACTAAGGATGGAATCGAGGTGAGGGGGACTGAAGATAACTGAATATCTTTAAACAGAAAGTTATTGATGTGTTAAAAGTTGATCATGGAAAAGATGACTAAAACCTGATTGATGACATAATGATGACTAAAGGCTAATAAGTGCTATATGGGATATAATTACAAATAAGTGTTATGAAATGAGAAGAAAGCGAATGGCAATATATGGTGGAATATGGGAATGGTTCTGCAACTGATGGATGTATTATAAATGGATATTGTATTGTATTTGTTTAAAAAATGAATAAAAAGATTATTACAAAAAATCATGTATTGTTATTTGTAGTGGTGTTGTTAAATTTATCTATTGGTATTTATTATATATATTTTTACTAGTGGTGGAGAGATGGAAATGGATGGTGGGAAAGGTTAAATTAAGGTTATAATGTTTGACTGAAAGAATGAGAGGGAATATTAAATTATTAAGTTATTAATGGGAAGATTAAATATATATGAATGATAGGTGAGAGTTAATGAACTTGGAAGAAGTATGAATGTATGGGTTGATTAAGTGGGGAAATAAATTAATTGGGGGGAAGGTTAAAAATTAAGTTTATAATGTGTGATTGGAAGAATGAGAGGGAATATTAAATTATTAAGTTATTAATGGGAAGATTAAATATATATGAATGATAGGTGAGAGTTAATGAACTTGGAAGAAGTATGAATGTATGGGTTGACTAAGAGGGAATTAATTGGGGTATTAATAAGATTGTTGGGTAAATGATAATGATTTCTGAATTAACCTGAATGGACTTAAAGGAAAGTAAGGCCTCTGTACAGTTTTGGAAGAGAGAACTAATAGTCCTAAGTATTAACAGTCATATAATAATAAAAATAATAAAAAGCTGGTAAACTGCTGAAGGAAAATGAAATATATATATGAGGGTGAAGTAAGAGGAAGGCTGTGAAGAGAGATATCAGAAGGTTTGTGGTTATGTTAGGAAAGGGATATTTATTAAATGATAGTGTGTATGCTGGATTAACGCTAGGTTGGTAAAGTAAGATGAGAGTTAATTGCTAAATGAGGTATTTAAATGCTAATAAAATGGTAAACTAATTTATGGGTATAAGGGAAATATGAAATTAGGAAAAATTATATAAAAAATCAATATGGTGTTTCTTTATATGGTGTCCCTATATTGTATGTAAAAGAATCAACAGGATGCAACTAGGAGGGTTTTGAATAATGATAGTAAAATGATTAAGGAGTTAGAATAATGTTACACATCACTGACATGAATGGAATTTTTAATAAAAAGTTGTATGGATAGTAGAAAATCTTTCAATACAGATAGGACAGGAGTGAAAGAGTACCTATAAGAGTATACTTTCTTATAAGTTAAACGAAGGGTAGGTTTGTTTGTTTGTTTTTTCTGTGTTGTTGGGAAGAAAGTGATGTTCAGGAATGTTTGGTGTATTCTTGTTGCTTACTTTGTATGTATGTATAATATAGGTTTAAAATGGTAAAATCCAATAAATATATTTACAAAAAAAACAACAACTTTTGCAGCTACAAATGGAAAAATCTTCATACGTGTTGAGATATTAAGGTGTACCAGAAGACAAATTTGAGAATCTGAAAGTGAAGCACTTGTACCAGTGACAGGCATCAAGGCGGAAGTACTACAAAGCAAAATGGATATGATCTATCAGACATATTCAGAATTTATTAAGAAAAAAAATCTGCCTGGTGAAATATACATCTATAAGAGATGCAATACTGAAGGCAATATCTGGGACTACACTGAAAATTAAAGACATCAGAACCCTAAAAGATATACCATTTGAGATAAGGAAGAAGAGAAAACAATAAAAGAACTTAACCATCTATTTACATGAAAATTCCACTACCTATTGATAGCTTCTACCTGAAGGTTTGATGTTCAACTACAAAGGCAAAAAAGAAAAGATTGACTCTCTTATTAAAGCGAAGCAGTTTTTGGAAAGACATCAGGACCCTTAAAAAGATACAAAGAACACAGAGGAAGAAGAAGAACTGGACAGTATGCATGGCTTGGAAAGTCATGAAACATTCGTAGATGACAGCTCAGAAGTAGAATCCGAATCAGAATTGGGAGAGGCAGCACCCAAACCACCCCGAGACGACAAAAGCAAGAAAAGCGAAAAGAAAGGCAGGATAGCTTAAACTTAAGAAGAAATGTTTATGTTATATTATATAATCTTGCATTGTTAACAATTTTAATTTTAGGCATATCAAAACATTAGAATAGAATTTTTATTCTTAATCTGAATAAGAGAAAAACTTTGACTTAAGATAACAATTATCATTCATGGTCGTTGTGTAGCTGTATTTTTAGTTAGTGTGTAGTTTTGTAGGACTATGTAGAAAATAAAATAAAAAAATTAAAAAGAGAGATTGTTGGTGGTAATGGTGGCAGAAAAGGAACAGGGAGAAAGGAATAAAAGGTATGATTACAAAAACACAACACAGAGGGCAATTTTGCAGATATTAATGACAATTCTTGATTAAAATCCATGTGTCTATACAATGAATATATGAGACAGTAGCTTAAAAAACAACTATAACAAGCTAAATTTATTCCACCATTTTCTCATAATATATTATCATTTTTATCCTATCTTATCGATTTTACGTATTTTATAATAAAACATGAATAACCTCACAGAAATTTTGTATATAATTTTAAAAGAGTTTAGCATAACAGTTTAATGTTTTAAAAGTCATATGGGAGATAATATCCTTTCATATATGAACTATCATATATAATATTAAACCATTCAAATATATGACTACAGAGATTGGTTATAGTAACCGTAGAAGACTCGCCAGTTATTTTCAAATTCCTCTCGGTCTTTGATTATCGTAATTTCTCAGTTTTGTCATAACTGCATATTCTTGCATTTTGTCTATCCAGTTCCCTAGAGTTCTACAACCATTGAATTTCCAGTTTGCTACAAATGCTACTCTTGCTGCAGTTAGAAACATTTTTGAATGTATTTAGTACATTTCTATCCTGCCTCTCCTCCAAGGAGTTTAGGCAGGCATGCAGGATTCCTTCATTTCATCCACACTAGAACCACATGAGGTAGGTTAGGATGGGAGAGATTGATTGTCTACCATAGCTGAGGAATTGAGTCTAATCTAAAACACCAAATTCCAGTGTGTAATGATTTCATGTTTTGGGGTGTGTGTTTCTTTAAATGTTTAGTTTGATTGCAGTAATGTAAGAGAGTGATAGAGGGAGATGAGTGTGATGTGATTGGCTGATAAATGAAAGAGTGGGAGGAGGGGTGTCTCTGAAGTGATTCTGCGTTTTGGAGAGATGAGTGTGGAGAGTTTAGGTTTTTTAGCCTGTATGGCAGAAGAAGCAGTTTGAGTCTATCCTGTGTGGCTAAGACAAACTGTTTAGCCTGTGTAGCTAAGAGAGGCAGAATTTAGCCTGTGTGGCTAAGAGAGGCAGAGTTGAATTTTGGTGTTTTGAGAGACAGTGTGTGATGCCCAGTTTTATCAGTTATATTTATAAATTCCTTTCTTCAACAACAATTCAAAATACCCAGAAACATATTTTATTCTTTTATTAATAAATCATTATTTGTTTAAACTTATCCCAGCAGTCAGAACAGTCCTTCCTCAGGGCCACATAGACCTCTGAAGTGCCCAGACACAAGGTCATTCTATCATAATAGAGAAATTTGGAATTTTTAATTCCTGGTGGCAGCAATAATCTACCAAGTTTATGTGAACAGATTGAGTTTTAAAGGAAAAACAGTCTCCCCAATAAGGAGGACATAACACAGTGTAATTACAAATCTAATTAAAATAGGCATCTAGAAGCAATAAAATAATCTGAGGTTAGGAAATAGTTGAAACAGTTTCATGTTACTTTGAATTGTCTCATCTCTGTATTATGGTCTTTTATGGCTGTGCCTTCCATTTCTCATTTTAAAGTTCACAGGCTGAGAGCTCATTTTCTGTTCTATGTCATCAGGGCTGTAGCTTTGCTGAGACCACTTCCTTCGCAGCCACTCACCTTCTATGTAAGTACAGAAGGGCTTCTCTGTGCTAAAAGGCTCATTTCCTTTGGGAAACTTGATCCGACATTTACGTTTCTTTTTATTGCTTCTGTTCCAGGACCATCCTTCAGGACATGAGAACATAACTGGTTTTGATATATTTGCATATTCATGGTGGAAGTTTATAAATGACCCAACTGCAGCTCCACACCAACTTGTGCAATTCCCAATGGTCAAGGTAACCCTCACCTCTTGTCTCCTCCAGAACTGAACCCCGAGAATCCACTCCATGTGTTTCAAGATTGCCTCATATTTGCATGTTCTTCGGGGTCTGTAGGTTGGCGTGTTCAGGGGTGGGAAAAGTCAGTTGAAAAATAGCTTTGACCTCATGTGATGTGACAGGCCCATGTCATGTGATTGGTCATGTCACAAGACCAGCACACAGAGGTCATTTCGGGGGGGGATCGCGGGGGATCACAGTTCCCCCGGGTGAGGTGCGGGGGCGGGGCACACGATGAAGCCCCGCCCCTTGCTTCCGGCCACCCCGCTTCCAGCCCTCATTCAGCCAGGAGGAGGCAGGAGAAGAGGGAGGGTAAGTTGCTTCCTCCCCGCCTCTCCCCACCCCTGCCTACCTGGGGCCAGGGAGGGCCTTGGCGGGGCTTCCTCGCACTCCCACTGGTCTTGCAGGTCCACCGCCGGGCCCCTGATGTCAGGGGGTGTGGCATATGCTAATGAGTTATGCTAATGAGTTCCCCTAGCTCTTTTTCTACGAAACGACCCCTGCCAGGACATATCAGGAGATAGTGAGGAACTGCCATGTGGCTGCTGCCTCCACCTCTTTACTAGCCACCAAAGCCGCCTTCAGAGAAAGAAGTAACAATGAGACAGCCAGTACCTTTGCAACCTGACTGCCCTCCTTACATGGAAGAAAAGATGGCAGCCCCAGCTTCCTACTCACTGTGAATATGGTGATCCACCCACAAGTGCACTACTTGCCTCCAACTCTCTCCTTCTGTAGATGGGCCCCCCTCCTAATCAGATGCCAGTCTTTGCAGGGATGGTCTTAGCCATGGGATAACTGGTGCTGCTGCCTTGGACACCACATAGGGTTACCAGGTCTTATCTGGCTGCCAGTGGGGGGGGGGGTTCCCTCTTTTTGTCTGGGAACTCTTTGACATGCGCACAAAGTATGCACACTGCAATGACGTCACCCGGAAGTGATGTCATCATGCAGGGCACATTGCAGGGGACACTCTGTCATTCAAGGAAAAACTCTATAGTAACCATAGAGTTTTTTCTCCAAGTGGGATCCCTAACCCTAAACCTGGGGGCCCCCAACTGCCTTGAAGCCTCTAACTTTGATCACTCCAGCCACCACACACCATGAAGGTGCCTTCTACCAAGTTATTGTGCTCTTTCAAGGTCAGTGTTGTCTACTCTGACTGGCAGCAGTTCTCCATGGTCTGAGGTAGTGATCTTTCACCTCTCCTGCCACATGATCCTTTTACAGAAAATGCTGGGGGACTGGTTGCCACTGAGCTACAGCTGACTGCTGGGCTGGCTTACAGAGTGGCTTACAGTCTCAGAGCCTTCACTCGGAGTCTCACAGCAGTTTACAATCACCTTCCCTTCCTCCCCCCACAACAGACACCCTGTGAGGTAGGTGGGGCTGAGAGAACTGTGACTGACCCAAGGTCACTCAGCTAGCTGCATGGGAAGGAGTGGGGAATCAAACCCGCCTGCAGCAAAATCAGCTGTTCGGGTGATCCCGCCCCTGATAGAACACATTTCTGAGAACTTAGAACAAAGAGAAGGACTTGCAGGTGGTTCTATTTAGCACCACACTTGACTGGATTGGCCATTTACCCTACCATGAAACTCCTGGCTGGGCCACCGCTCAGACACACCAGAGACCGCATCCACTAAACGGACAGTCCAGGCTTGCTAGGGCTGGTCGGACTCGATGATCCTATCTAGCAGTGACACAAGAGGAGGCAACAGGCCAGCATACCTCATTGCTGCAACTCAGAGGTGGTCTTCCTGATTCTGGGCAAGCATCTCTTGCTCCTAATGAGGAGTCCCTGTTCCTGTTCTGTCTCTGCAGGCCACTGTGAGAGCCATGGACACCATCACAGACTATATGAAGAAAACGTATCGTGTTGACATCAGAAGATTTACGGTGGCAGGCATTTCCACGGTAAGGGTGAGTGACACAACTGAGCAGCTGCCCTTTGCAGGCTTTTGGCCTTTGTTGGCATGTGCCTGGGCATCACTCCACCCATGAGCCTTTCTCTTAATCTCAGACTGACTGCTCATTACCCCACCCACCCACCCGCTTCCATTTCTCTCAGCACCCTTTTTACTCTTCCCGCAGGGTGGATGGATTGCCTGGCTGACAGCAGCCGTTGACCAGAGGGTCGAGGCAATTGAACATTTTGCCACGGATCTTCTGAATTTCACGGAGGTGAGACGGAAGTGGCAATCAGGTTATCTCACGGAGCAGGCCTCTGCAAAGTTCTGTTTCACTGAGAATTGCAAACAGCAAATGCTGCAGAAATATGGAGAATTTTGGACTGTGCTGGTTCACATAGCAATTGTCTGTTCGTGCCCTGTTCCTGTGGTTTCTCACAGTTGCCCCTGTCTCCATCCTCCTGCCTGCTCAATCCACTCTGTAGAAAAAAATGATAATTACTTTAAAACAAGTGGGATGGGGACCCATAAGAAACTTGTGAGAGTGGCTATCCCATTCCCCCCACCCTTGCTTCCTCCCCTCTCCCCCTATTTCTCTGTCTCTCTCTTTCTCCCTCCCACCGTCTGTTCTCTTATTCTCTCTCTCTTCTTCCTCCATGCCCGTCACTTCCTCTCTTTCTGACCCCCCCTCCCCATCACTCTCGCAGATACCCACCTGCTGCTCCCCACCCCCACAGCAGTGACAGCGGCAGCTCTCCGGGAATCACAGTGGATCTGCCAAATACAGATATCAGTTCTCCTTAGGGTTGCCAGCTCCAGGTTGGAAAATTCTTGGAGATTAGGGGTGGAGCCTTGGGAGGGCAAGATTTGGAGAGGGAAGCAACCTCAGCCGGGTATAATGCCATAGGCTCCACTCTCCAAAGCAGCCATTTTCTCCAGGGAAACTGATCTCTCTCATCTGGAGAGCAATTGTAATTCCGGGTGGTCTCCAGCTGTTACCTGGAGAAAATGGCTGCTTGAAGAGTGGAGTCTACAACATTATACATGTCTGAGGTCCCTCCCCTCCTTCAACCCTACCCTCCCTAGGCTCCACCCCTCAAATCTCCAGGAATTTCCTAACCTGGAGTTGGCAACCCTATGCCTAGGAAAATGATGGTCTTTCTTCACAGTGGGGAACAAAGTAGCTCACATTCTTTTCCCCTCCTTTTTATCAGCACAGAAACCCTGTGAGGTAAGTTAGGCCAAAAGTATGTGACTGGTTCAAAATCACTCAGTCAGCTTCCACAGTGAGGTGGGGATCTGAACCTGGGTCTCCCAGACCCTACCCTGAAGCTCTAACTGCTACACCACATTGGCCTTCATAGGGTGGCCTCTGTTGAACGGCAGCAAACAGCCAGGACTACTTGAGTCATGCAAGCCAAGTGGTATCAAATCACCAGCAGAAGACTGCTAGGCCTGAGGTTGTCAACCCCCAGGTGGGCCCTGGAGATCTTCTGGAATTATGACTGACCTCCAGACATCTGTCTCACCTGGAGAAAATGGCTGCTTTGAAGTGTGGACTCTGTGGCACTATACCATGCTGAGGCCTCTCCGCCCTCCAAACCCTGCACTACTCCATCACAAAATCCCCAGGAATTTCTGAACCCGGAGCTGGCAACCCTGACCCCAGTGAATCTTCCCCTAGAGGTTAAAATAGGATTGGAGAGGGCCCTGTCCCCCCCCCCTTGTCTTTTTACTCAAAGAAACTGAAGCCTTGAATACTGTGGTTGCCTAGAAACAGCTACTGAGGGAATCCATTGCTTGAAGCTATAGGCACTCCTTTTATCACTTTTTAAGTTTATTAAACTACCCAATGTAATTTTTTTTTAGATTTCACATTTCCCCCCCCCCCTGCAAACCTGGTATGGGGTTATCAATAATATTTGGGCTAGATGGGGATCTCAACAGCTTCCACAGTGGCCTGTGTCTGCTTCACTGGCTGGCTGGTCTCATTCTAGAACTTTCTGGCCCTGCAATTCATTCTGCTGAACGTGTCCTGATACTCATTCAAATTTCATGACCTAACTTTGTGCAGAGTTTCCACCACCAATACCGAGCATATTGCGGCTGGTTGTATATGCTGAGACCCTTCTATGAGATGAATATAACCCGAGAGTTGGACAATCCCCGTTTCAGTGAAATGGCTTCTCATGTGGACCCCCTGGGTAAGCACGTATGATCCTTGTAGATGCACACTGAATTTTTGGAGGAGAAAGAGCTGCAGCCGGAGGCCGTATTTCAGAAGCGCTGGTTGAGTCCATCTGGGATGGAAAGAGCAGCGCTTCTCCTTCGTTGTATAATGGCTCTTCTTCCATTCTGCACAGCCAGAGTCAGGATCGGATTGGGACTTTCACACACCTTCCATGAAATTAACCTTTGGATTTTCCCTTTCCAGCATACAATGACCGATATGCAAACATAGTCAAGTACATAACCAGTTTATCGGGGGATGAGTTCATCCAGCCTGACAACTCGCGTAATTACTTTTCTCAGCTTGAAGGCATTAAATATCTCCGGTGAGTTCGCACTCCAAAAGAAACTTATACTTTCTGAAGGAAACTTTGTTTTCTTTTTCATAATTAATAATGGTGGTAGGAATGGCAGCATTATTTTAGAAGGTGCAGAGCACTTATATTAATTATATCAACAGTCTGTTCTTGTCCAATAATCTATTTGAATCATTGATGATTTGTGTTATTTATAGTCCACTTTTCTCACTGAGACTCAAGTGTGCTACACAGTATAAACTACACAGTCAGCAGGGTCTAACATCCAATAAACAGTGCAATAGGAATGGGACTGCCGACACCTGGAACCAAGCAGAAACCCAAGGAGAGTTGAAACAAAGCACAAGCATTAGCGTGACTCATTCAATGATACAGAAATTGCATACTAGGATCCTGCTTACAGCAACAGACAGTAGGAGCCATACACACTAGTATAGTCCCTAAACCTTTACCAAAGCTCATTACTGAAAGGAAATTGAGACTTCAGTATGCAAGTTTAATATACTGATCCTTTTAAGGCAATGGCCACTCATTTCGTACACCCTGTGGGCCAATTCATGTGTTACAGTGTCCGTGTGGACTGTCGATCAGGTGTATGCTCACAGTTCCCTGCTCAGAAGAAGTTAGTTGACTTTTAGGAATTCCAGAGGTCCACTCAGATTGGTGCTGTGGGGAGAAGGGACTTTTTCTGCTGGGACTGGTTCCCCACCACCACCACCTCAGGGAACCAGTTTTTGCCCCACTTGAGAGATATATGCAGGGGTCGTTTCGTAGAAAAAGAGCTAGGGGAACTCATTAGCATAACTCATTAGCATATGCCACACCCCCTGACATCATAAGGCCCGGCGGTGGACCTGCAAGGCCGGTGGGAGTGCGAGGAAGCCCTGCCAAGGCCCTCCCTGGCCCCAGGCAGGCAGGGGTGGGGAGAGGCAGGAAGGAAGCAACTTACCCTCCCTCTTCTCCTGCCTCCTCCTGGCTGAATGAGGGCCGAAAGCGGGGCGTCTGGAAGCGGGGGGTGGGGCTTCGTCGTGTGCCCCGCCCCCCGCACCTCACCCGGGGGAATTGCGATCCCCCGCGATCCCCCCCCCCGAAAGGACCTCTGGATATATGTGTTCTAATGGGCTACATATACATTTCCCCAGCAGGGCAAATAGCACTTCTGTAGGTTGGGGAAATGGTGTGGGAGGAAGGGTTAAGTCCCCTCTCCCCACACATTGCAGTAGGTTAGGCAGGGGTTTCTGAGGATTGCTCAGGCATGGATGTCTGATTCCTTTCTTGATGGGTGCTGCAACCACCACAATCCTCCTCAAGCCAGTGGCCGATTTTAAGGCTTGTAGCTTTATCTGTGTATGAGATGTGCCTGCCAAATACAGATGGATGGATGTAGGGTGTTGTTGTTGTGTTTTTAAATCATAGCTATAAATGTGGGGGCTGGAGGGGGAAGAGAAGAGAGAAATGAAATCCTTGTTATCTTGGGGGGCGGGGAATTCTCTTTGTTTGAACCTTAAGCAATGAAATGCTTCATAAATGCTTTACTGTTCCCTTTCTAGAGTCGTCCCAAATTATGATTATGGGATTTACAGTGCCCTCAGATTGATGGACGAAATTGCCCCCTTCTACACCTATATAGTAAATAAGAGATTCCAATTTCCCAAAGTCTCCTGGGACATAATAAAGGTATCACAAATTAATTCACAATGATTCTCCCTTAATAGACAGGAGTCTGATAGTTTCTTTGTAGCATTCTTTTGGTGCCCCTGTGGGCGTACTTGTTATCGTTTGTGGCCTTGTTATACTGTGGATGAGAACAGAGCTTCCAAAATAAATCCTACATGTCTTGAAGGAAGGGTATTTATTGAAAAAGGCTGTTGCTGTGCAGTTTACTCCTGTATCTTTCCCCGACTTAGGTGCCAAGGTTCCTGTGGCTGTGCTTCCTGGTGCCCATTTGCTTCTTCTCCAAAGCATCTCTTCCCCAAAGGAAAGAGCCAGGAGAGGCTTTCCTCTACCTCACTGGAGCAGAAGAGCTCAGGAGGGTTCAGACCTTTTGGGTCTGAACACCGATGTTGGAAGCAGCTCCTTCCATTATAAAGGGATGCTTGTATTGCTTGATCTCACCAATTTGTGATTGGATCTCAATCCCACGGCAGTCATTTTCCCAAGGTGTCCACTGCTTGGCCACATGATCAGTAAGAATGGCCACCCCATCGTTAAATAATGCTGCCACTGTATGTTAACAAAGTTACATCAGAACAGGTCACACCTGAAAAAATGAAGAGATGGCTTTCTGCCGCGAGAAGGCACTTTTGCTAAGGGAACAGAAATGTTTTGTGTCTGTCTTTCAACCCACTCAGCTCTCTGAAATGCTGCTTCTGAAGGGGAGCAAACTGTCACAAAGAGCAGAAGAGGCAAAATGGGGGGGGGTCTGTAGTGGATGAGAGATGTGAAGGAAAGTCATCTTCACCCAGCAGCAGACTTACAAAAAATTTTTTTACCATTGGGCTACTGCCCTGGAGTACCACCTCACCTTGAAACATAAGAACATAAGAGAAGCCAATACTGGATCAGGCCAATGGCCCATCCAGTCCAACGCTCCGTGTCACACAGTGGCCAAAAATACCAGGTGCCATCAGGAGGTCCACCAAAGCCCTCCCACTGTTGACCCCCCCCCCAAGCACCAAGAAGACAGAGCATCACTTGCCCCAGAGCCCCTAGCTATACCTTGTGGCTAATAGCCACTGATGGACCTCTGCTCCATATGCTTATCTAATTCCCTTTTGAAGCCGTCCATGCTTGTAGCACCCACCACTTCCTGTGGCAGTGAATTCCATGTGTTAATCACTCTTTGGGTGAAGAAGTACTTCCTTTTATCCGTTCTAACCCGACCGCTCTGCAGTTTCATGGAGTGCCCACGAGTTCTTGTATTGTGAGAAAGGGAGAAAAGTACCTCTTTCTTTACCTGCTCTTTCCCATGCATAATCTTATAAACCTCGATCATGTCACCCCTCAGTCGTCTTTTCTCCAAGCTAAAGAGCCCCAAGCGCTTTATCCTTTCTTCATGGGGAAAGTGTTCCACCCCTTTATCATTCGAGTTGCCCTTTTCTGCACTTTTTCCAATGCTATAATATCCTTTTTAAGGTGTGGTGACCAGAACTGTACACAGTATTCCAAATGAGGTTGCACCATTGATTTATATAGGGGCATTATGATATTGGCTGATCTGTTTTCAATACCCTTCCTAATAATCCCCAGCATAGCATTGGCCTTCTTTATTGCAGTCACACACTGTCTCGACATTTTCAGTGAGTTATCCACTACAACTCCAAGATCTCTCTCTTGCTCAGTCTCTGCCAGTTCAGACCCCATCAATGTGTATTTATATTTAGGATTTTTGGCTCCAATGTGCATCACCTTGCACTTGGCCACATTGAACCCCATTTGCCATGTTGACGCCCACTCGCCCATCTTTGACAGATCCCTTTGGAGTGCCTCACAATCCTCACTGGTTTTCACCACCCTGAACAACTTTGTATCATCCGCAAATTTAGCCACTTCACTGCTTACTCCCATCTCCAAATCATTAATGAACAAGTTAAAAAGCAGTGGACCAAGTACTGATCCCTGCGGTACCCCACTGCTTACCACCCTCCACTGAGAAAATTGCCCACCTACACTCACTCTCTGTTTTCTATGAACTAGCCAGTTTTTGATCCATAAAAGGACTTGTCCTTCTATCCCATGATTTTTGAGCTTACTTAGGAGCCTTTGATGAGGAACTTTATCAAAAGCTTTCTGGAAGTCAAGGTAAACAATATCTATTGGATCCCCCTTGTCCACATGTTTGTTCACCCCCTCAAAGAACATTAACAGGTTAGTGAGACAAGATCTTCCCTTACAGAACCCATGTTGAGTCTGCCTCAATAAGAGTTGTTCATCTATGTGCCTACTAATTCTTTCCTTAATAATGGTTTCCACCAATTTACCCGGTATCGACGTCAGACTGACTGGCTTGTAATTTCCCGGATCTCCTCTGGAACCCTTTTTAAAGATGGGAGTGACATTAGCTACCTTCCAGTCCTCAGGAATGGAGGCAGATTTTAAGGAAAGATTACATATTTTTGTCAGGAGATCCACAATTTCACATTTGAGTTCTTTCAGAACTCTCGGATGTATGCCATCTGGGCCTGGTGATTTATCAGTTTTTAAGTTGTCTATCAGTTTTATGACCTCCTCTCTCGTCACCTCAATCTGACTCAGGTCTTTCAACACCCCTCCTGAAATCAGCGGTTCTGGAGTGGGCAAGCACTTCTCATCTTCTACAGTAAAGACAGAGGCAAAAAATGCATTTAGCTTCTCAGCCATTTCCCTATCGTCCTTCAATACTCCTTTTACCCCTTGGTCATCCAAGGGCCCCACTGCCTCCCTGGCTGGTTTCCTGCTTTTAATGTATTTGAAGAAAGTTTTATTGTTGGGCTTTACATTTTTCTCTATATGCTCCTCATATTCCCTTTTTGCCTGCCTGACCAGAGACTTGCATTTTATTTGCCATAGCCTGTGTTCTGTTTTATCAGCCTCACTGTGACTAGCTTTCCACCGCTTAAAGGAATGGCGAGAGTATTAAGCCTAAGGATTATTTCCTAAGGATAATAAGAGAACTCACGTCTACCACCCATAACAAATAATGGCCCCATTACTTCCCTATTGGTAGAATGTGCCTATCACCCATAAGAAAAAATGGACTCGTTGTTTCCTATGGGCTGTTGACCTGATCCCTCTACATCCATAAACGATGGGGGGGGGGGTTCCCATAAAAAGAATGGCTTTTTAAAACTTCTTTGGCCAGACAAGCTTCCTCTCTCTCCCTCCCTGCCCCCTCTGACTGCCTCTGGGGGGAGTGAGGTAATGGGGGGTAGCAATTACTAAAATGGCCACACATTTTCAGTCCCCCCCTAAAAAAACATAAAAATCCCCAAACAGCAGTGAGTCCAGAATTTCAGGATAATGAAAGCATGTGACCATGAAATCTGAAAATATTTGAGGTGCACATCCCTAGTCAAGAGCTTTCTTGTTGGGCAGCATATAATATGATTGCACCTGTTTTCCCAAAACATCCTTCCACTGTATGGCTGAGTGGTATCCGACCTCGAGCTGCAGGAGCCTTCCTCCAACTTGTAGCTCTTACACTGGAGGAAGACTTCTTAGACAGGAAGTTCTGGTAAAAAGCCCATCTGCTTAGCTCAAGGTTTTCATTTCAATGGTTCTGCAGAGCGTTAGCCTGGGAAAATCCATTCACCCTGCATTATTTGAAGTGTTTCCCACACTTTCCAGGAAACTTGTTGGCCATACGCAACCTAGATCTTGATGCATCTCTCTCCGCTCAAGGTTATTCACGCATCTCCCTTATATATAAAGGCCGAATGTGTTGGAAATGTATGTGTTTACAAGGTCTGATTCAGCCATTATAGGGTTAACTTGTATTCCTAGTTTGCTATTGTTTAGACTGACCTGGAAGGGATACCTGGCACTAAGCCAATGGGGGATTTGCCCAGGAAAAGTAGCTTCTACTGTGATGCAGATTGGTCATTTGTTTCAGGTGACTTCCTTTCTAGGGTCAAGAAGAAGGAGGAAATCTCCACCATTACGTGTGTGCTTGTCTTGTCTGTAGGAAGCTTAGAAATGTAGCTCTTAGTGTTTTGTTAATTTGTAGCAATCCCGTGTACCTTTTCCCTTAGAATAAAGTATATTTAAAAGGCAAAGAAATCTCTTCTTTCCAATAGAGCAAGATCCATCAAATAGTCTGAGTATTAAACAATTATTGACTATTTACAACAAATTGGTAGCATAGGGCAGTTTAAATGCTCATTGGATAGAGAGAGAGAGAGAGAGAGAGAGAGCTGAGCTGAGCTGAGCTGAGCCAGCACATAGAGGCTTATTTTAAAAGTGAACTAACTTTTTCCTGCAAAGTTTTTTTTCTACTTTTTGCCAGACAAAGCTGTGACCAGACAAAGTGTGAGCACTTTTAATTCTTGCTGATTAAAGGGATCATCATTTTAATGCTGGTTTGCACTTTGAAAGGCAGCTGAAAGAAAGCTTTTTGAATTTTTTTTTCTACTCGCGCCGGCTCCGGAGGGACGGGATTGCTTCACCGGTCCCAGCTGAAAAGCCTAAGGAAAGGATTAACCCTGTCTTCTGAAAGAAAGCTTTTTGAATTTTTTTTTCTACTCGCGCCGGCTCCGGAGGGACGGAACAAAGAGAGCTGATTGCTTCACCGGTCCCAGCTGAAAAGCCTAAGGAAAGGATTAACCCTGTCTGCCTGAAGATGAGTGAGGAAGAACCTTCCACATCTAAAGCTGGAAACTCAACTGCACCTAAACAAGCACCAGCCAAACTTGTGAGTACGTTCCATTCT
>NW_015177026.1:552568-552844 GCF_001447785.1 Gekko japonicus | reverse complement strand
ATGATGTGCCAGATTTATACACTGTGGGGACATCAAAGGAAATGGTTGCATATTTGAAAAGGAGATATGCAGGAAGAACTACAAGTAAAATTTATTACCTAAAGGCTCATTTCTTTTTTTTTTTTTCAGAGGGCTGCCACAAAGTTACAAGAATCTAGCAATGACTCTAAGGCACACAGATGATTTAAAGCTTGAGAATTTACTGTTGATTTTAAAGGAAGAATTTGAGTCAAGAAACAGAAATGATGTGTTGTCTAATGAAATGTCTGTACTGAG
>NW_015177026.1:550794-550917 GCF_001447785.1 Gekko japonicus | reverse complement strand
GGCAGGTCTACCTTCTGAGGAAACTACCAGAACAGAAGGGGAAGCGGGAACCACACCAGAGGAGGCAGCAGAACCCACAACCAGTGTGAGACGGTCAGAAAGGAGCACTAAAGGGCAACCACC
>NW_015177026.1:532168-550766 GCF_001447785.1 Gekko japonicus | reverse complement strand
GAATTGGTTGGCGCCCTGGTGTGTCACTCAGAATCTGTCCCTATCCACTGGCTGCATTGCTTGAGTCTCGCCTCCAACATTCTAAACATTTTGCTGTTCCTCTCCCCCCCATAGCCAGTCAGAACACAGAGGTTATCTGCATATGCAGCCTCATTGGCCTTTGCCTCGGA
Source organism: Gekko japonicus (assembly GCF_001447785.1). Classification (NCBI taxonomy): domain Eukaryota; kingdom Metazoa; phylum Chordata; class Lepidosauria; order Squamata; family Gekkonidae; genus Gekko; species Gekko japonicus. The sequence goes on along the minus strand of NW_015177026.1, from coordinate 550,596 downwards.
ACACAGAGGTCGTTTGCATATGCGACTTGATTGGCATTTTCCTCTAACAGTCTAAACAGTTTGCTGTTCTGAGGTAAAATGTGTCCAATCTCCAAGTGGGGGCTGGAGATCACTCAGAATCACAACTGCTTTCCAGATTCCTCGGAACACAGAAGTCATTTGCATATGTGACTTGATTGGCTTTTGCCTCTAACATTCTAAACAGTTTTGCTGTTCTGAGGTAAAATGTGTCCAATCTCCAGGTGAGGGCTGGAGATCACTCAGAATTACAACTGCTTTCCAGATGGCAGAGATCAGTTCCCCTGGAGAAAATGGTGGGCTCTGTATCCTTATATGCTGCTGAGGTGGCCCCCATATGACAGCCAATGTGACGTAGCAGTCAGGGCTTCAGAGCACAGGAGAGGCTGCAGGTATGTGGGGGGTGGAAAGCTGAAGAGTAAGGGGGAAATAAAGGTAGGTTGATGATTGGCTGGGAAGAAGATAGGGTTGCCAACTCCAGGTGGGAAATTCCTGGAGATGTGAGGGATGGAGTCTGGAGAGGGTGAGGTTTCAGGAGCAGCAAATTGACACTGAGTGTCCAAGGCCTAAACGGGCCTTTTCCCTAGTAACTTTATGAAACAACTCCCCATGGCTGATATGGGACTATCCTGCAGCCGGCAGACCATCTGTTGCATCTGGGTCCTGACTCCTGCTGTTGATACAAGGAGCTCACGTACCTTGTTATCCCCTTGTCCATACCCTTCCCCCCCACACACACACACACAAACAACTCTATGAGCTGGTTTAGACTAAGAAAAGCTGACTGGCCTGAAGTCACCCAATAGGCTCCATGACTGAGTGAGGATTAAAATCTGGGCATCCCAGGTCCCAGTCTAATACTAAAATCACTCAGACACCCTGGCACACCGAGGCTCCTAGAAAGGCTCAGCTTCTAAAAATTTATTTATTTATTTGTCACATTTATACCCCGCCCTCTTCGCAATGGAGACTCAGGGCAGCTCACAGTCAGTACATAAAATACAGTTAAAACTACATAAAACCATATGAAACAATTCCATTATTAATACAGTCTTTGTTTTCATTTCTCCTTACCAATATCTTCTTCTCTTTCCAGACAAATACCAGTGGGATTATCTCTTTGAGTACCTCCAATACCTATAGAGTCTATTCTTACCATGCTGACACTGTTGGTGGTACCAGGTAGGCCTCTTCCAGCCAAATAGACCTGCAGTGGATATTTGCTCCTTGACAAAGGTTTTTCTCACCTATTAACACACATCTCATTCTGTCTTCACACTCCTAGGCGAGATTTCAGGATGATGATAGCAGCTGGCAACTCCACGAAGAAGAATCATGTGAAATGGATTCAGACTGATCTGAAGGAAGTGGTGAGTATCTTTTCCTTGACCTGGCTTAGTGATTCTGGAACATGTGATTGGGGTCTAAGACAGACTATGGAGATGATAACTTGTATCCCACAAAATGCCAATGGAAGATGCTGACTGTAAAGTACTCGGAAACGTAGAGTGATTCAGCAAAGTACTTTATTAGATCAAGAACAAGACAGGGAGCCCCAGCACGCAGGCCGGTATATATGCCCAGAAACCCACCACCAAAACACACCCCCTAGTGACCCTATAGGTTATTTACAGTGGCCGAGAGTCTCATAGGCTCTCGGCCGCGGACCTTGCCCTCTGGTTGGTGCGGGCTAGGATCCGCTCTGCTATTGTTCTCCCGGAACGAAGCTTGGGACTTGTGCGCAACCGCATGGCCCAACGGTCGCGCACGTGGCAATACGGATACATTACACCGACAGTCGGACATCTCCCCTTCTCTCTACATCTTGTCTGGAACCCTTTCCAACTCTGGGAAAGTTTCAGACCCAGTATCACAGACCCTGGATTACAGGTACATTGACATGTCCTTCTCAGAATCAGAATCAATGATTTCTTGTTACCTGCCCTGAGCCCTGCTGTGCCGGGGAGGGAGGGCTATAAGCTGAATATAATAAATAATAAATGATCAATATAAATGATCTTTATATGTGGATATGGATTGGAGCGTTAGCACCGTGAGCAAGGAAAGAAACTCTTCTACACTAGGTGGGTTTCGTTAACAATGGAGTTGATAGTTTAGAGGGAAGTCCATTGAAATGGTAATTGGCAGTAAAATACTTTGGAACACCATTTGTTTTTAAATATATTTTTTATTTAATTTTTTCATACATATATAAAAAAGAACAAAAAGGAATATAAACAATAGGGGGGAAAGAAAAAGGAAAATAAAAGAGAGAAATATATCTAGAAGACAAAGAGGTGGAAGAAGAGATTGGATTTATACCCCGCCCTTCATTGGAGTCTCGGAGCGGTTTACAGTCTCCTTTCCCTTCCCCTCTCAGAACAGAAACCCTGTGAGACAGGTGAGGCTGAGAGAGCTCTCTCGAGGACTACTCTTGAGAGAACAGCTCTGACAGAACTTGTGACTGACCCAAGGTCACACCAGCAGCTGCATGTGGAGAAGTGGGGAATCAGACCCGGTTCTCCCAGATTACACACTCCTAACCAGTACACCAAACTGGTTCTCTACAGTTTAACCAGTTCCAAAGTTATCTTGGCAACACAGCAAAATACAATCGCTTATTACAACAATCCAACTTATTCCTCTTGATCATAACCTTTCACCCAACATCTTTCCTCTATATTATATAAACTTATTTACACACCCTTACTCATCAAATCCACAGATCATCAACTCATCTTTTTCCTTTTCATGAAGAACGTCAATAAGGGGCTTTCAGCTAACAATAAAAGTAAATAATGTATTTTTTTTAATTAAGTAAGATTAGCCATTTCTGCTAATTCCAACACCTTCAACCACCATTCTTCCACTGTAGGTATTTTTATAGATTTCCAGTTCTCTGCACAGAGTAATTTTGCTGCTGTAATCATATTTCAAAACAAAACTCCATGACTATTTTCAAAGTTGTCTGTCCATCAATCACAACAGACAAGCTTCCGGTTTCATTTGTATATTCATTTTAAAGATCTTCTGTAAATATTTTTAAACAACAAAAAAGGAGAGACATATATACTTAGTCCACTATTGATAAATATACAATCTGTTGGAAACAAAAAGGCAAAGAAAAATATATGCGGCTCCCCTCTTTTGTCTCCTGCCAAAGAACTAGGGTTGCTAGGCAGAGCCTGAAAACATGTCAGAGGGCTGCAGTGGGGACTGTGGGTGAGCTGCAGCAGCGCATTAAGAAGTGTCATGTTCTCCCTCTGAGGTGGAGGCCATCTTGTGGGTGATTCCCAACCATCTCTTAGGGAGGCAGGAAGTTCAAACTGTTTCCTGTGTTGGGAGTCACCCTCAACTCAGTTTTCTTCCTGCCTCAGTAGGGAGAGCAGTGAAAATTCTTGGCTTAGCCTTTAATTTCACTTCACAGCCATTTCAAACTTCCATCTCGTCTTTCTTTCCTGTTTTCCCCTGTTTACTTCATTCTAACCTACCTTTATCTACGTTCCTTTTTCAAAAAAAAAAATTCTTTCCTCCTTTTCTGTGAGACTCCTCTCCCAAACGCGGCAATGGCACGCAGGGGAGATTTAGACGGCTTCCTTTCATCAGGGGAGATTGAAGCCGAAGAAAGCCGAAAAGATCGCGCGGAGAGGAAAAGAGCCCGCGACGGCAACGTGCACCAAGCGAAAACGCATAGCGAGACGAAGCGCGCCAAAAGCTCCCATTCGCTCACGGAGTCTCCAAATATGGCGGCGGCCATCTTGTCAGCTAACAATGAGCGGCAGAGCCCAGAACAGGGCAGGGAGCGACCCGAGACTGCGTGTTTAAGCGGGTCCGACCAAGCAGCGAGCACTCTTGTTGAGGCTGCCCATAGAAATGACGGAGAGGGAGATGAAAACATTCAAAGAGGTAACGACGACGTCGCCCCTTTGTCCCCTAGAATTATGTCTTATTTCAGAAGGGCCATGAGACAGGAGATAGCGCGTTTTTGTAACTCAGGAGGACGTTCTAGCAGATCTCCGTCATCTTCCCCCTCTCCCCCCCCCTAATAGGGGAAAGAAAACAAGGCCCACTAAGGCTGCAGTTAAAGGCTTCCCCAAGAGGGGTCGCCGCACAGATCTCCTCCAGGGGGAGGGAGAGCAAGATTCTAATGACTCTAGTGAGAGAGAGGAGGAAGAGTTCAGCTCTAACGCAGAGGAGGAAGACCAGGTCTCTGTCCCTCCGGAGCAGTCCTTTAGATTCTTTAAGGCAGAGGACCTCCATTACTTGCTGTCTAAGACAGTTTCAGCCCTTAAGATACAAAATTTGCAAAGAACAGGGAACAAACAGTCTGGAAATCAGGAACCACATGTGGGGTCTGCGATTACAGACGAATTTTTCCCCCCAGAGGACCTTTCTGAAAGGGCCTTTCCATTTCCAGATTTTTATATGCGTAAAGTAAGAGCAGAATGGGAAAAGCCCTTTTCTAGCAGGGCCACTCCTGGCCTCTTTAAGAGACTGTACCCAATAACTTCATCTGCTTCAGATGTTTTACAGATACCTGCTGTAGACGCACCAGTGGCGGCCCTCCAATCATCCAGCCTGCTCTCGGAAGATGGTCAAGGCAATTTGAGAAACAGCATGGACAAGAGATCTGATACCACTCTCAAAAGGTCCCACGAGGCCTCTTCAATGGCAATTAAGGTCTCGGCTGCTGCCTCTACTGTATCCAGATCGTCCATCGTCTGGATGAGGAAATTAATTCAAATGCTCCCAGAGAACGATACTCGCCTTATGGAGGGTGCTAATAGAATTTTAAAAGCTCTTTCCTTCACAGCCGACGCCACCCTAGACACCATGGTGTTGTCCTCCAGGGCTATGGCATCTTCCACAGTTGCAAGGCGTCTGATCTGGTTGAGGTCCTGGCAAGCGGATTTTCAATCTAAAGCCATTGTTTCAGGATACCCCTTCCAGGGTGACAAATTATTTGGAGAGTCCCTTGATAAGATACTAGTAGAAACCCGCGACAAAAAGAAATCTATGCCAAAATTTGTTCGCAACGGAGAAAAACGACAGTCTTCGTTTCCTTCCACTTCTTCTGCCTCATTCTCAGCTCGCCCATACCAGTCCACGAACAGGTTTCGACAGGACAATAGACGCCCCTCGTGGGGAAACAAACAGTCCTTTCAGCGTGGAGGCTTCAACAACAGGTTTCCGAGACCTTTCAGCGGCAGAAGGGACAGAAGGGAAACGGATCCAAAAATTCCAAAGGCATGACTGCCCACTGGACCCGGTGGGAGGACGTCTACTACACTTCAGTCAAGAGTGGACAGACTCTCACCCAGACTCCTGGACAAGGGAACTTGTTCAGGAAGGCTACAAAATAGAATTCTTATCAATTCCACCCAGACGTTTTCTAGTTTCTCCAAGGCACAAAAACCCGATCAAGCGTCAAAGAACGGACTCAGCTGTCCATCATCTTCTACAAATTCAGGCCATAGAAGCCGTTCCACAGATCGAACAAGGGGAAGGAGTGTACTCAATTTTTTTCACGGTACCGAAGAGAAACGGGGACTGGAGATCTATTCTAGATTTGAAATTCTTAAACAGATTTGTGCAACTCAAAAGGTTTCGCATGGAAACTCTACATTCCATCACGGAATCTCTAAGGCCACAAGAATTTCTCTCTTCTATAGATCTAACGGAGGCATATCTTCATGTCCCTATGTTTCCAAAACATCGCAGGTTCCTCCGATTTTGCGTGGACAAGGAACACTTCCAGTTCCGGGCTCTTCCATTTGGCCTGGCCTCAGCCCCCTGTGTCTTCACAAAGATCCTCATTCATGTGATAGTATGTCTACGGGAACAAGGGATCCACATCCATCCCTATTTAGACGACGTGCTCGTTCGTTCTCCGTCCAGGAAACAATCACAACAAGATACAGCCAAGACAATTCAATGCCTGCAACACTTCAGTTTCCTGATCAACTTTCAAAAGAGCTCCCTGATTCCAACCCAACGCTTGGAACACCTAGGGATGATAATAGATACCACACAGACAAAGCTTTTTCTTCCAGCGATAAAAGCAAAGAAGATACAGAGTATGGCCAGACAAATCATAAAAGCGAGGACTTCGTCGTTATCCATCCTAACGAAGATGATGGGTTTGATGGTGGCAACCTTTGACTCTCTTCACTGGGGTCGTCTTCATTCGAGACAATTTCAGTTGTTTCTTCGACCGTTCCAACGCTCCATTGCATTAAGGATGGATCTGTCCCTGAGAGTACCACTCCAAGTGAAGTCCAGCCTACGTTGGTGGACTGTAACAAGCAACACCACGCAAGGCAAGACGTTTTGGCTCCAGGACAGGGTCCAAATATTTACGGGTGGGGTGCCACTATGTCCCAATCACCGGTCCAAGGAACGTGGTCGGAGAGAGAACAACAGTTGCTGATCAACCTGCTGGAACTAAGAGCCATCAGACTAGCCCTTATTCACTTCGCTCCTCACATCAAGGGACTTCATGTCCTAATCCGCACCGACAACATAGCTGCCAAGGCCTATCTAAACAAGCAGGGAGGGTCCAAATCCCGGGCTCTTCACAAAGAAGCAATCCTTCTTCTGACATGGGCGGAGAACAACTTAGCATCCGTGAAGGCAGAACATGTGAGGGGCATAATCAATCTCGAGGCAGACTGGCTGAGTCGCCAAACCCTGCAAGAAGGCGAATGGTCACTACACGAAAGAGTTTTCCAACTGATAGCGTTCAAGTGGGGAGTGCCACAAGTGGACCTCTTTGCCAGCCACACCAACAACAAGCTGCCATGTTTTTATACCAGGTACTTTCACCCGGAGGCAGAAGAGACGGATGCTCTCATCTCTCAATGGCCTCAGGGCCTGCTGTACGCTTTTCCTCCTCTACCGGTGTTACCCAGACTACTTCACAAGATAAGAGCTCTGAAGTCGGAAGTCATCATCATTGCTCCATACTGGCCACGGCGACCCTGGTTCACGACACTGAAAGAACTGTCAGTGGACCTTCCAATCAGACTTCCGGTCTCGGAAGACATGTTAATGCAGGGACTAATTTGCCACCCAGATCCAGGGTGGTTTTGTCTGACCGCTTGGAAGTTGAGAGGTCCAAGTTTTCAAAGTTAGGTTATGCAGAGACAGTTATTGACACAATCCTGGCATCAAGGAAGGCATCCACCTCTCGTATATATAACATTACCTGGAAAGCCTTCGTAAGGTGGGCTCGACGGAAAAACATTGATCCTTTACGTCCTTCCGTCGCTTCCCTCCTAAGCTTTCTCCAAGAAGGTAGAGCTACTGGTCTCAAGGCGAATACTCTAAGGAGACAGATGGCAGCGCTGGCATCGGTCCTTCCACATTCGCACGGAATTCCCGTGTCAAGACATCCCCATATTGCACGGTTTCTAAAAGGAGCTGCCGCAAAGGACCCTCCACTAGCTCACAGGTTCCCTACCTGGAGACTTAATATGGTACTCACTGCCCTCACTAAACACCCGTTTGAACCTCTGAAGGAGATCCCTCTCAAATTCCTACGAATGAAGACGTTGTTTCTAGTGGCCATCACGTCTGCAAGGAGGATCTCAGAGTTGGGCGCCCTCTCTACCCAGAAGGACCTTTGTATATTCCATAATGACAAGGTTGTGCTTAGGACGGATCCAACTTTCCAGCCAAAGGTTTGTTCCAAATTCCATAGAACGCAAGAAATCTGTCTTCCGTCATTCTGCCCTCATCCAAAACACCCGAGGGAAAGACTCTGGCATATTCTTGACGTCAGAAGGGCTCTTAAGTGTTTCCTTATACGAACGGCCTCATTCAGAAAAACAGAAGCTATGTTCGTCAACATTTCTCCCTCCACACACAGGGAGGAAGATGACAAATTCAGCGATTAGCACATCACTTAGGAACTGCATCGCGGAAGCGTACAGAGCCATGAACCAGCAGGTACCAGTTGGAATCACCGCCCACTCTCTCAGGAGTGCGGCAACAAATGCAGCGTTTGCCAACAGAGCCTCTGTAGAGGAAGTTTGTAGAGCAGCTACCTGGTCCTCCTTATCTACCTTTATTAGACATTATAAAATAAACGTGTTTGACTCTGCCGATGTGGCCTTTGGGAGACGGGTCTTGCAATCTATTCTGTCTTCCCATGACGACCATCCCTCCCAAAATTAGGGACACTGCTCGGGGAGGTCCCACAAGATGGCCTCCACCTCAGAGGGAGAATGACCATTGGTTACTCACCGTGAAGGGTCCTTCTCCTCTGAGGCTTGGAGGACATCTTGGCCCTCCCGGGTCGTCATAAGATTTTTATGTAATATATATAATTCCTCGTTACCTGACTTACACGTTTCTTTCTATACAGTTTAATCCGTTTGTTGATATTGTTATTGAGTTTTTTCTCACCATTAGATTTTCTTACTGCTTTCGGAGTCACAAAACTGAGTTGAGGGTGACTCCCAACACAGGAAACAGTTTGAACTTCCTGCCTCCCTAAGAGATGGTTGAGAATCACCCACAAGATGTCCTCCAAGCCTCAGAGGAGAAGGACCCTTCACGGTGAGTAACCAATGGTCGTTCTTACTGGAAGTGACAGAGGGTAACTCTAGGAATCACAGGAAACTCCATGGTAATACCACAGAATTTTTAGTAATTCCTTGGGCTACTCATTGTCACTTCTGATAAGACTTCCTGGTAAATGCCATGGACTATGTTTTTGTTATGGGTTATTACCCCCAGATTAAGGTCAAAGTGCAATGTGTAAATAGCCTCCATACACTGTAGCATGGCTTGCTTTCTGATCACAGTCTCTGATTGGCTCAAGGAAAGGCAGGCAGAAAGCTTCACAAAGCTATTTTTCATCTCTCCATGGCATGTTAAAAGTGTTTAGACTCTGGCACAAAGGATTCTGTGAAAGCTAAGTGTGCTAGGCCAGTGGCAGTACCTGGTAGATGTAGATGGCCTCGCCTTGGGTGTCCCTGCTCTAAAAACATCCAGTTTAGATTAATGCACCGTATTGTACATTCCAATGTCATTGAAGGCTATGAAAACATCAAGTTCATAAAGTCACGAAGGTGGCGGTTTGTTCCCAGAAATGATTTTCTCATGCTTTGCCCCACTTGTGTGACACCAGCAGGAAGAAGACAGACACCTTATTGTTGTGCTTTAGAATACCTCTGTCTTCCTATCAGTCTGTCATGCTGAGGCTTAATGGTTGCAACTTGTAGAGACTTCTAAGCTTCCTGGAGAGTACTCAGATGTCGTCTGTCCTCCATTTTGATTTTTGTACAGGAAACAAATGTTTATAGGCAAGAAATGCAAAAGCCAGAGAAAGGATGGAGAGCCTTCTTCATTGAGGCAAGTATATCAATTTTTGCCCTGTTTCTCTCCCTTCTTCCTTCTCCTATCCAGATGAAAAAATTTACCCCTGCCAGATGTTCATTCAAATATGCAAGTCATTGAATGATCATAAGGCTGTGAAGGGCACAGACAAAAGCATCCCTCAGTTCTGCAGATGTGTACCCTCTAGGGTTGACAGGTCCCTTCAAGACGCCAGTGGGGGGGATGGAGGGGAGGCTCTGGGAGCCGGAAGATTCACCCCCGACGTGCCAATGTCACCGGATGTGATGTCGTGCACCATGGCTACATCACCCAGAAATGATATAGGCACATTGGGGCGACACTCTGGTTTTTGGGCAAAACTCTATGGTAAAATCACCCTCAAACCATAGAGTTTTGCCTAAGAACCAGAACATCTCCCCCCCTGACATCACCAACATGCTCACATCATTTCTGGGTGATGCAGGCACATTGCTCCACGTTGCTGTTGGGAAGATTTCCTCCTGCTAGCCTGTTGGCTGGCAGTGGACAGGAGCCACAAAACCAGAGGATCCCCAGCCACAAACTGGAGACCTGCAACCCTAGTCACCACGGATCAGTTTCTGTTGCCCTTCCTCCATCACTCCTCACTAACTCCCAAGAAGCCCTGGGGGCTCAAGTCTTCGTTAGTCATGTAGCTCCCACACCAGAGTGCAAAGTCATTCAATAATACAATACAACAACCTTTATTGGCATTATGCACTAAGACGTATACAAAACATAAGGAGTACTCAATACAATTAACACATATCTCACTTTTTAGAAGCCAGATACAAAAAAGTTGCCACTATTTCAACAGTTACAGCATTTTTTGAGGAAAGAAGAAAAAAGGACTTCTAATGCTCAAGTGGTTAATACGCTGAACTGCAGTCTGTGGAAGGTCGGTAGTTCAGCGGTTCGAGACCCGAGTGTGCCGCATGACGGAGTGAGCTCCCGTCTCTAGTTCCAGCTCCTGCCAACCTAGCAGTTCGAAAGCAAGAAATTGCAAGTAGATAAATAGGTACCACTTCAGTGGGAAGGTAACAGTGTTCTGTGCGTCTTGGTGTTTAGTCATGCCAGCCACATGACCACTGAAATGTCTTCGGACAGCGCTGGCTCTTTGGCTTTGAAACGGAGATGAGTCCCTAGAGTCGGATTCGACTCGCTTTCGAGCAAGGGAACCTTTACCTTTAATGATCAGATTGGCCTATTAAATCCATTACCAACCAGTCTAAATACTTAACATGAATGTCAGCATAATAATCACAATACAAAAGGACATGCTCAATACTTTCTACTTCCTTTCTTCCACAATCACATAACCTCTGTGCGTAAGGAATCTTTGAAAATCTCCCTAGAAGTACTGCAAAGGGCAACACATTAAAATATGCTAACATATAAGCTCCAGGGCTATTTTTGGGCAGGAACGCACAGGAATGGAGTTCTGGCTGGCTTCTGAGCCCGCCCTTCCCCTCCCCACCCCTCCCTCACCAAAAGCCCTGCTGTTGCAGTATTTGAGCACATAGATTTTGTGTCAGAAATTGCTTCTCTTGCAATTCTGAATTTCGCCACTAGATGCCTCTGCTGTGGGTCCCCACTAACTGGTCACTGCAATGCCTTGCTTCTCAACGCTCGCTGTCTAAGACCTCTGATTTGAGAAAATACTGAGCTTGGGGTCCTGTTTAGGTGTGGGACGTTTGCCACATACAGTCCTTTTTCCTCATTTTGAGGCTTGGTTTCAGTGTACTAAGCAGGTAGAAGCAGGAGTGTGGCCTAACATGCTAATGAGTTCCTGCTGGTATTTTTCTACAAAAAAGCCCTGATTAAGCTCTGTGAGTACATGGATCATTGAGGGAGAAAAAATATATTGCTATCATCCCCACAGGAGGAATCCCTAATCTCAGGGGAGAACATCTACCAAAAGCACGACTATGTAGTTCTTGCAACTCAATATCCATGAGTCTTTGTTTATGTGACACAAAAGCATCTTTTTTCTGACAGGGAAAGCAGCTCATCAAAGCTTAACTCTATAACAGCGATCTTCTTCTCTATAAGTGTCAACCAAGGGGACTGATGAAACGCTGTTAACTTAAAACTAAGTAAACAAGACAGTAGGAATGAGAAGTGGTTTTAAAATGTAATTTTAGCCAGAATTTAAATGTTATTAACCATGCTCTAGTCTCTAGCAACCTTTGATTAGTTTCAAGACATATTGCAGCATAAGAGACACACATAGGTAGGCCTAGAATATTCCGAAGGAAGATAGACTGAATTTTTTCTATCTCCTTATTAATGGCACCATTCAAAACTGGAATCCCATAGAGCAATTTAGTATATAGTTTATGATTAAAAACTCATAGGGCCGCTGGGACATACTGGTTGCCCTTAGAATAATAAAAACGGGTAATCGCTAGCATGCCATTATTCATGGATTTGATCACTTCCTTTTTGTGAGCAGCCCATCTAGAGTTACAATGGAAGAGCACTCCTAGGTATCTGAAGGATTTAACTTGCTCAATATGATACCCCCTTATGATCCACTTAGACAGTTTCCATGATTTCCAAAAACAATAATTTTGGACTTCTGGAAATTTAAGGTCAATTAGTTTAACTCACAATAGTCCAAAAAACAATACAGTAACCTTTTCAGACCTATATGTGAAAGGGAAAGTAGCACAGCATTATCGGCGTATAGCAAAAGAAGGACATGTAACACACCAAGTTTGGGGCTACGCCCGTCAATGGTGTTCAGAAAGGGGGCCAGATCATTAATTTAAAAAGTTAAATAATGAAGGTGCTAAGATGCATCCTTGTTTGACTCCTAAAATAATTGGAATCTTATGGGGTAAGTCACCCTCCTTCGAGAATCGAATTTGGCAGGTTGTATTAGTATGCAATTTTTTTATTAGGAGTCTCACATCAATCCCTTGATCCCTAAGTTTCTTCCAGAGAAGATCTCTTGGAACAGAATCAAAGAAAGCTGCACACAACTTAGGTCCCTTCTCTTTCCTATATTTCTCCACCAAGTGGCTTAACACTACACAGTGATCAAGGGTCGATTTTCCTCTACAGAAATCAATCTGCTCTATACCCAAAATTTGCTGTTCAGAGATCCATAAGTCACCCTCCTTTCATTTGAATTAGGTTTACAGGGCTCTGCTCCGTCCCTCCACATCCCTAATAGCATATCAGTCTTTGCGAGAAAAGTCTGTGAAGGGCACAGACAAAAACATCCCTCAGTTCTGCAGATGTGTACCCTCTAGGGTTGCCAGGTCCCTTCAAGACACCGGTGGGGGGATGGAGGAAAGGCTCCGAGAGCCGGAAGCATCAGACCCAACCTGCCAACGTCACCAGAAGTGATGCTGAGCACTGTGCCTACATCACCCGGAAATGACGTAGGCACATTGGGGTGATGATCTGGTTTTGGGGCAAAACTCTATGGTAAAATCACGTCCCGTTTCCCCCCCCCCCCCGACATCACCAGCATGCCTACACCACTTCTGGGTAGGATCCAGATGTAGGATCCCCCACTTTCAAACTGGGGACTGGCAACCCTAGTAACCACGGATCAGTTTCTGTTGCCCTTACTCCATCACTAACTCCCAAGTTTCCCAACAAGCCTAAGGGGCTCGAGTCTGTTAGTCATGTAGCTTCCACACCTGCAAAGTCTTTCATTGGAGTTAGGTTTACGGGGCTCTGCTCTGACCTTCCACATCCCTAACAACATATCAGTCCTTGCAAGAAAAGAGGCTAAACAGAACTGCAATTTCATTGCAGGCTGTCTACCCAGCAGTTTTTTTGGAGGATCACTTCATAGCAACATCAGAAATCCTCGTCCTCCCAGACACTTTCCCATGCTCTGACTGCAACGGAGATGGATGCCACGGAACACTGGTCTGAGAGCCTCCAAGAAATGCTGACAAAGCAATTCATGTTTCATAACAGGGTACTAAAGAATAAGAAGTAAAATTGGTTTTTATAGCCCTCTTTTCTCTACCTTAAGGAGTCTTAAAATGGCTTACAATCACCTTCCCTTCCCCTCCCCACAACAGGCACCTCATGAGGTAGGTGGGGCTGAGATTATTCTGAGAGGACGAGGACTGGCCCAAAATCACCCAGCAGGCCTCCTGTGTCTCACAGTGGCTTACAATTGCGTTCCCTTCCCCTCCACAAAGCAGGCACCTTATGAGGTAGGTGGGGCTGAAATTGTTCCTCCATGAATCTATCTAATCCCCTTTAAAACAGTTTAACCCTGTGGCCATCAGTACAGTCTCTGGCAGTGAATTCCACATTTGAATCACTCTCTGTGTACAGCAGTATTTTTTTGTCCATCCTGAACCTACTGCCTATCAGCCTCATTAGATGCCCTTGAGTTCTAGTATAATGGGAGAGTGAGAAAAATTACTCTTTGTCAACTCTTTCCACCGCATACATAATTTTATAAATCTCTATCATGTACTCCCTTAGTTGTCTCTGTTCTAAACTGAAAATCCCAAACTCTTCAGCCTTTCCTCATAGGGAAGGTGCTCCAACCTCCTAATTGTCCTGGCTACCCTCCTCTGCTCCATTGGGTTTGGTATAGTGGTGAGGAGCACGGACTCTAATCTGGGAGAATGACCATTGGACACTTACCGTGAGGGGTCCTTCTCCTCTGAGGAAAGGAGGACATCTGACTGGGTTATTCCCACCGTGCTATCAGGGAGGCAGGAAGTAGTTTTTCCCCCTTCCTGTTGGCGCCTTCGGAATAGCCCCGCCTCAGTTCTGGGACTCCGAAAGCAGTGTGTGCAGCCTGTGAAACCTAACCTTGCCCTATAAAACATAACTGTAAACATTAACTTCAACAGACAACCATCCCACTCTGAATCATAAGAAAAAAACATCAGAGTAGGCGCAGATACGTAAGAAGAGAAATCAGCACAGAAGAGAAGGAAACAGAGAAGGATGACAGAGGGAGGGCCCAGATGTCCTCCTTTCCTCAGAGGAGAAGGAACCCTCACGGTAAGTGTCCAATGGTCGTTCTCCCTCTGAGGCGGAGGACATCTGACTGGGACCTCCCCGAGCAGTGTCCCCTATTCGGGTGGGTTGTCATCCTCTTCCAGTGTTATTGCGTCCGGAGACACCGGTAGGGGCAGTGGAGGGAGGATCGACATTTGCTGCAGCATCGAAAACCACGGACATCTCAACCACCGAGGAGCCACCAAGATGACTTCTGCCTGGAGAGCCATGATTCTGCGCAGCGTCCTGGAAATTAGGATGAAAGGAGGAAAGGTGTAAAGTAGCCCCGGCGGCCAATCCATTGTGAATGCATCCGTCGCCTCTGCGCCCTGATGGAAGTACCTGGTATAATACCTCGGTAGCTTGTAGTTGTTTGGTGACGCAAACAGGTCTAACACTGGGTGTCCGTAGTGCTCCACTATTCTGCGAAAGAGGTCTGGATGTAAAGCCCACTCTCCCTCCTGTAGTGTTTGTCTGCTGAGCCAGTCTGCCTGTACATTTTCGGCTCCTTTGATATGTTCTGCCCGCAGGGATGCAATGTTCTTCTCAGCCCAGAGCAGAATCTTCATGGACTCCTTGTGTAGCCAGCTTGATCGTGAACCACCCTGCTTGTTTAGGTGAGCTTTTGCTGCTATATTGTCCGTTCTCATGAGGACATGTTGTCCCTGTAGTCTCGAGCTGAAGTTCATCAGAGCCAATCGGATTGTTCGGATTTCCAGGAGATTGATTGGAAGCGATTTCTCGGCCGTCAACCAAACTCCTTGCACAGGGAAGCTCTCTAGTGTCGCTCCCCATCCCAGGAGACTGGCGTCTGTGAATAGCTCCCTGAAGCTGGCCACATAGTATGACTTCCTGGACATCAGATTGTTCAAGTCCGTCCACCTTCGTAGACTTTCCTTGATGTTGAGGGGAACCCATAAGCTGATTGTCTGCCTTTGCATGATGTTCAGCTGATATGGGCGTAGAAACTTCTGTAAGGTTCTGGCGTGCATGCGACCCCACTGGATCATGTCGATGCTGGCGATCATGAGACCTAGGAGGCTGGCCAGTTCCATTAATGGGGAAGACCTGCTGCTGAAGACTCGTGTGGCGATGGTCTTGATCCTCTGTGCCTTGGACCTTGGCAAAAACAGGGAAGTATTCGTGGTGTTGATCACTGCTCCCAGATGTTCTACCTTTTGGCTCGGTGTCAGACAGCTTTTCTCTAGGTTTATTAAAAAACCATGGTTGCGGAGACATTGAATTGTTTTCTCTGTATTGGTAAGAGCCTCTTGCCACAAGCTCGCCTGTCCCAGGAGGTCGTCGAGGTACGGATGCACGTGAATCTCCTGAGTTCTGAGAAAGCTCACTAGGTTGATAAGTAGCTTGGTAAAGAGTCTGGGCGCTGTGGAGAGGCCAAAGGGGAGAGCTCGGCACTGAAAATGGTGACCATAAATGCAAAAACGAAGGTACCTCTTGTGTGCAGGAAGGATTGGCACATGTAGGTACGCCTCCGTCAAGTCTATAGATGTCAGGTATTCATTGGGTGCCAAAGAATCCGCTATTGATCTCAGAGTCGCCATGCAGAAGTGACGTAGACGGATAAATTTGTTCAAAAACTTGAGATCTAGTATTGCTCTCCAGTCCCCGTTCCTTTTGGGAACCATAAACAGAATGGAATAAACTCCTTGGCCTTTCTCTCCCGCGGGAACTGGTTCTATGGCCCTGATGTTGAGAAGATGCTGTAGAGCTTTGTTGACTATTGATCTTTTGTTTGCAGATTTGCTTGCCGGAGATTGCAGGAAACGTTCTGGAGGTTGACTTAAAAATTCTATTGCGTAACCGTGGGATACAACTTCTAATGCCCAGGCATCCGCCTGTGCCACTGCCCAATTTCTGGCGAAGTGAAGAGGCCGAGCTCCCACCGGCTCGTCGGCATAGTCAATTTTGTTTGGATTTGAAGTCCCTCGCGCCCCGTCGCTCTTTTTGAACTGCGACCTGTGAAAGTGCAGGTTGAAGGAGCCACGTCTGTTGGACTGTTTGGAGGCATCCCACATGGATCTTTTGTTGTCCTGATGAAAGCGTTGCAGGGTATGATGGGTACAAAAGGACTGGGGATTGCGCCTGTCTGTGTTCTTCAGAGAGCGAGGCATGGCCTTTTTCTTGTCCCTGGTTTCAACCAAGATGCTGTCAAGCGGTTCTCCAAACAATCAGTCCCCTTGAAAAGGTTAGGCGGTGACTATGGACTTGGAAAGTGCGTCAGCCTGCCATGCTCGCAACCACGAAATCCTTCTGCCCACTGCTGTAGAAGCCAAACCTCTGGAAGCAAAGGAGATAATGTCCAAGGTTGCGTCAGCCGTAAAAGAGTCAGATTTGAGGGTGCGGGAGATGCCTTCGAACAACGCTCTGTTGTTTTCTGGTATAAGTTGAACCAACTTCCTCAGCCACACTATAGATGCTCTAGCAGCAATGGATGCTGTGGATGCCGCTCTGACCATCATGGCGATGGAATTCGCGGATCCGTCAGAGGGTAGCCTCCAGCTTCTTATCTGTCGCTTCCCTGAGGTTGCCCAAGCCATCTTCCAATACAAGACCGGCTGTCTGGAGCGCCGCCACTGGAGCATCTACTGGTGAAACCTGTAACAACTCATCGGCATAGTTAGGCATGGCATACAGTTTTTTAGTAAACGTAGGGAACTGCTTGTTTACCACAGGCTTGTCCCAACCAGATCTTAACTGGCGCTCAAAGTATTCAGGAAAGGGAAACACCTTTTCTGTACATTCCTCAGGAGGAAAAAATTCTTTATTGCCACCTGATCTGGACTTAATCTTAGCTCTGGCCACTTTCTGATACTCAGAAGCAGGCACATCATGTAGCTCCAGTGCCTTAACAGCTTTAGTTAGGAGATACTGATAATCCTCAATTTTAAAAAACCTACTGGTCTGTTCAGGCAGCTTAAGCTCCTCTGATTCCTCCTCGGATAAGAACTCACCCTCCTCCCTTTCCTCAATAGAGGAAGCATTAGATTCCACCTCTTCCCCCCATTGATCCTCTGTGGTCCCCCTAGGAGGGGGAGGAGGGTTAGGGGGAGCTTTCTTTGCTGCTTTGGTTGGCCAACTGGGAAGGAGGGAGAGGGGGGGCTGCTGCTGATTAGTTTTGGCCACTTCATGTTGTACAGAACGTCTAATGAACTCCATGAGTTCAGACGGATAAACCAGGACCGCGTCTTTAGAAGGCTTACCTGAGTGGGTGCTTTCTTGGTCTGGAGGGGCCAATGCTGAATCGCAAGAGGATCGTCCCAAGACGAAGTTGCCCCTGTAAGAGGTCCAAAGCACGAGGCCGGATCCTCAAGATGGCCGCCAACCGTCCGGGGACGAGTCGTTGGAAAGGTGGGCTCATCAGAGTCGAGCTGCAAGCGGCGCTTCTGGGCGCTTCGCGCCACCGCTACTGCCCCAGCAGCTTCCGTTGCAGGCGCACGATCAAACCGCGAAGGCTGATCGGGCCCAACAACATCCTGCGCTGCCGCCGATGCGGCATGCGCATCTCCCTTGTCGCCCGAGGAAAAAACCTCGGGAAGTTCTCTTTAAGTCATTGCTGCGCCACGAGTCTCTTCAGGACCTCGAGTCCCGGCGTCTTCGCTCCGACCGGAGCCGGCAGAGAGAGAGAGAAGTTGAGAGCAATAGAAGAAATAAGGTGAAGTAAAAGGGCAAGGCAGTTTAGAATGAAGAAAAAAGATAAAGGAAGGAATTTTTTTTAAATTCAGCTAGAGCTAGCTATCTAAGCTGCTACTCCCTGGTGAGGCAGGAACAGAACTGAGGTGGGGCTATTCCGAAGGTGCCAACAAGAAGGGGAAAAAACTACTTCCTGCCTCCCTGATAGCACGGTGGGAATAACCCAGTCAGATGTCCTCTGCCTCAGAGGGAGAACTGGGTTTGATTCCCCACTCCTCTACATGCAACTGCTGGTATGATCTTGAATCAGTCATGCCTCTCTCAAAGTTGTTCTCTCAAGAGCAGTTCTCAAAAGAGCTCTCTCAGCCCCACCTACCACACAGGGCATCTGTTATGGGTAGGGA
>NW_015177026.1:445367-532026 GCF_001447785.1 Gekko japonicus | reverse complement strand
ACTCTTTCCACCTTTTAGTCAATAAAATTGAATGTTGCTTATTAGACGTTTCTTTTTTCCCAACACCCCTGGGGAAGGAACAACTGGACCTAGGGCAACCCAGTGCATACACAGGCCTAAGTGATCCCTAGATTGTTGGGGTGAACTCTAGTGGGGATGTCCAGACATGCTGACCTCAGGGTTTGAGGAATATAGGCCAGAACTTGGTGGGATGATGGATGATCAGTGATTGGATGTCTCTGACATATGTTATTAAAAATTATCATGGAAGGAGGAGGCCTTACATCCCTGTGCCATGTTAATCCTTCCAGTTCTATCACACGCAGCACTTCAGTAGGGGCTGCAATTTGCTCTACTGAGGTAACCACGTAAGATGCATATACAAGAATACCAGGCCTAGGGAGGCCATGGAAACTGCAATAATGGCTTGCAGAAAAGATTTCAACTTACCCTCAGAGTGCCTCTCAATGTCAGACTCTTGGACAAAGTTACTCTCAACAACACTCACTGGCAGTGATTTGTTTATTGATGAATGAAGATGTTCCAAGCTCAGACCAGTACCGTGTTAAAACTGGGGTTCTGGCACCAAAATTAGTAGTTATAGACAGTTCAGACAAGCCCCCCCTTTGGATCCCATCCAGTCACACTCCACAATCGTTCCACCTAGGTTCCACGATCTCTACACCCCCACCTGTGAATATACCATTACTTATCTAGGGCTGTGAGGCAAGCACAGTCAGTGTTTCAAGGTCGTCCCAGATTTGGGAGGTATCTTAAGAAGAGTTACATGCTACTACAACAGAGCCATTCTCACACCCTCTCACTCACACACACCCCTCAGGAGTTTCCCTCCCTTCGCATCCCTGTAAGACATGACAAACAAGAGTCCAGATCTGTCAGGTATTCAGTGAACAATACAGGAGGATTAGGGATGTAGAACCTATCAGAAGCTGAAAACAGGACTGAATCAAAGCATCAGTAATAACATGATAGATTAAATGACGCAAAAATTACACAATGGCACCCTAGTTTCAGCAACCTAACACAGTCGTATCAACCACAGCCCTCATAATTTTTCTAAGTAACTATGTAAATCTTTTATTCTATTGCTTGCATAGAAAAACCCTCTTAATTCAGTTTCGCATAGTCTGTGGAAAGCCAAGAGAGCAGGAGCCTTGCTTACCTCCTCAGGCAGGCCATTCCACAAGGTGGGGGGCACAGCAGAGAAGGCACGTGGACGGTCGGGCAGGTGTTGATTTTGCCCATTTGCAAATTGGCACCTGCTCAGCTGAGTGAACTCGATGTGGCAGTGCATAGGGAAGAAGTGGTCTCGCAGATAAGAGGGTCCAAGGCCATGAGGGGCTTTCTATGTGATAGCCAATAACCTAAGAGCCAGCTTAATGTAGTGGCTAAGAGGGGCAGACTCAAATCTGGAAAACAAGGTTTTGTGTTTTTTTTTAAACAAATTTTATTGCTCGGATATATCTACATATTCAACAATACAACTTTTCTTTCAACATATACCCTTTTCTCATTTCTCCTACCCCCCCTTCTCTTGGCCTCCCGCAATGCTCCCACCCCCTTATACTAGTCTGTTCTTAGATTACTATCATTTATAACCTACTCATTATCAATTTTTCAAGTAACATTATAACAGTATTACCATCTTTTCAATCAATTATATTCTGTTCTTAATAACTATCAAAGCAAAGTAAATTATTTTTACATCCCAATTAATCTCCATATATTCTTTAAAATCTATCCATTCTTCAAAAAATTCTTCATCCTCTTTGTTGTTAAGTTTCCTTGTCAGTTTATCCATTTCTGCCATAAAAAGCATTTTCTTTATCCATTCCCATTTCTCTGGCACACTGTTTTGTTTCCAAGATTGCGCATAAGTCATTCTGGCAGTGGTAATCAAATACCATAATGTTCTCTTTGTAACGTTTACTTCCTCCATCTTAAGCCCTAAAAGTAATATTTCTGGCTCTTTTTTAAAGGTACATTTCAAAAAATTTTGCATTTCACTATGGACTTCCATCCAAAAAGCCACGGCTTTGTCACAAGTCCACCACATATGGTAAAAAGAGCCTTCTTTTTTCTTACATTTCCAACACTTATTCGACATGTTCTCGTTCATATTTGCTATTTTTTTTGGCGTCATATACCATCTATACATCATTTTATAACAATTTTCCTTCAAATTATTACAAGTTGAAATTTTCATTGACTTTTTCCACAAACATTCCCAAGATGACATAGTTATTTCTTCATTCATATTTACAGCCCATTTTATCATTTGCTCTTTTACCGTTTCTTCTTCTGTATACCATTTTAACAAAACCTTATAAATTTTTGATATCATTTTTTCCCTTTTTCTGCCCATACACACTCCATTTCATTATTTTTCCCCCTAAAGCCATACATTTTTGGTCAGTCTTAAACAAATCATATATCTGTCTATAGTTTAACCAATCATATTCAAATTCTATCTCTTCTCTAGATTTTATCACAAAATTTTTCCCTTCTATTTTCAAAATGTCTCTATATGTTAACCAATCTTCACCCTTATGTCTTGAATATGGTTTAATTACTTCAGCCGGTACTAGCCAAAGTAATCTTTCTTAAAAAAAAAACACAACCTTTTATATCTCATCCAAGTCTTTTTCAGCGTCAACAAATAAAAATCCAACTTCTTTCTCTGGGTGCTTATCATAATATTCAATTGCATCAATCACCATTCTTAAATTGTCCCTGATTTGTCTATTTGGTAAAAAACCGGCTTGTTCTTCTGTTATAACTTCTTTTAAATACTTCTTCACTCTTTCTGAAATTACTTTGGCATTTATAGTCATTATTAAGGAGAGAGATCGGTCTATAATTTTTCACATTTGTTAAATCTTGACCTTCTTTTGGTATTAACGATATATTGGCTTCTTTCCATGTTTCAGGTACTATTTGTGTATCCCTTATCTCATTTGATAAAAGTTCAAAAATCGGGGTTAGTTCCTCTTTTAATTTTTTATAAAATTTTGCAGTAAATCCATCTGGTCCCAGAGCCTTCCCCAACTTAGCTTCTTCTGTCGCACAGAGTATCTCCTCTTTTTGAATTGGACCATTCAACATTTCTTTACTTGTCTTTTGCATCGCTGGTAATTCTACTTTATCCAAAAAAAAAATTATTATTTCCGGGTCTATATTCTTCTTTTGGAATAGTTTCGCATAGTATTTAAAAAATGCTCTTTTAAGTCCATTTATATCCACAATTTCTTTATCTTCTTCTATTATTTTATTTATTAACCTTCTCTCTCTTCTATTCTTCAACTGCCATGCCAAAAACTTTCCTGGTTTATTAGCTCCTTCAAATGACTTTTGTTTTAATTTCTTTAAATTCCAATACATTTCCCTATGTAGTATCACGGTGGTGGCTCCTATCTGGTGGAATGAGCTCCCAGAGGAGATCAGGGCTCTGCGGGACCTAGGACAGTTCCGCAGAGCCTGCAAGACGGAGCTCTTCCGCCAGGCTTTCGAATAGGAGCCGCCACCACCACTAGACCACCAATGCATCAGTATACCATCGACGCCCGGGAGGACATCTGGATATGGGCATGGATTGCCAAAGCCCTAAATACTTTCTTTTGCATTATGGGCAAGACTGGGACGCTTAGAGGACCGCCATCTTGGTTTTAGCTAGATTTGTTTTAGATAGGTTATAAACTATGATGTAATTTTAATATTTTGTATTGTTTTACTGTTTTACTGTGTTATGAATTATGTGTTGTTAGCCGCCCTGAGCCTCCGGGGAGGGCGGGGTATAAATATAAATAATAAATAAATAAATAAATAATAAATAAATAAATTCCAATACATTTCCCGATTTAATATCACATTCAATTGATCTTGTAAAATTTGTATCTCCTTGATGATTTTCTTTTTCCCTGTTTTTTCTTTAACTCTTTTTCTTTCTGTTGAATCTTGTCTTGTAAATCAGTCTGTTGTTTAATTTTTTCTTTCCTGTCTTTCGCATTTAACGAAATGAATAATCCTCTCATTACTGCTTTATATGCATCCCATACCATCTGGATTTTCGTACCTTGATTTAAGTTCACCTGAAAGAAAGTCTGTGTTTCCTTACGTAATGTCTCAACTATTTTTTTCTTATCCAGTAAATCCTCATTAATTCTCCACTGAAATTGTTTACTCTTCTCTCTTGACGTCCAGATTAACGGGTTATGGTGCAAATTACTCTTTGGTAAAATTTCAACTTTCTGAGTTTTTATTGCAATTTCTCCTGACATCCAAATCATATCAATCCTGGAAAAAGAATTGTGTCTATTGGAATAAAAAGTAAAGTATTTAATTTTCAGGTTCCATTTCCTCCAAACATCTTCCAATTTCTCTTGCTCTATCAATTTAAAGAAAACTTTTGGTAGCTTTCCAATTTTCTCGTCACTTTTTCTCTTTGATTGTCAATCCAATTTATTATTTACAGTACCATTGAAATCTCCCGCCAAAACAATCTGTTCATAGTTCACTTGATCCAATTCTCTCATCAAATCCTTGAAAAAAAATTCTTTTGCTCCATTATGTGCATACACATTAACTATCAAAGTTTTCTTCTGATGCATCATTATTTCCACTCCAATGTATCTTCCTTCTTTATCACTAAAAATTTCTTTTGGTTCAAGTTCTTTTTTAACATAAATCACAGTCCCTTTATTCTTTTTCGCTACCAAAGAGTAAAATTCTTCCCCTAATTTTTTGTTTATCAAAAATTTACTATCCTGTTTCTTTATATGCGTTTCTTGCAAACAAATTATATTACATTTTTGCTTCTCCAACCAATGTTTTACTAATTTTCTTTTGATAGGCGAATTAAGTCCATTTACATTCCAGGATAAAAATTTGTAATCCATAATGTCTTGTTTTATATATCTCCAAAATCTTCTAAATTGTCTGCAAGGTTTCATTCCCCATTCTTCCTCTGCATGCAGCCAGCTGGGTGACCTTGGATCAGTCACAAGTTCTTTCAAAGCTGTCCTCTCAAGAGCAGATCTCTCTGGCTCAGGAGCAGTGGCCTGAGCTTGATGTTACCTGTATTCTGCTCAGATCGCCCTTGTGGAAATTTTTTATGCCGTGCATTAATTGCTCCTGTTGAAATGGATTACTGGGCTTCTTATGTTTTAATTTTATTCATTTTACAAATTGATTTCATTGGTGGCAGTGGTTTTATAACGTATTTGGTATTTAGGCTTTTTTTTAAAAAAATCAATAATGTATTAAATAAAAACAGGATTTCTTTGTTAATCCTGATCCAATGAAAGGCTTTCACTAATGGAAAAGTGTAGTACACCAGGGAAACCTCCTTTTATGCCGGGGTAAACCTCCTTTTTCTGTAAGGTAAAGGTAAAGGTTCCCTTGCTCGAAAGCCAGTCGAATCCGACTCCAGGGTTGCGGTGCTCATCTCCGTTTTAAAGCCAAAGAGCCAGCGCTATCCGAAGATTTTTTCCGTGGTCATGTGGCCGGCATGACTAAACACCAAGGCGCACGGGATGCTGTTACCTTCCCACCAAAGTGGTACCTATTTATCTACTTGCAATTTCTTGCTTTCAAACTGCTAGGTTGGCAGGAGCTGGAACTAGAGACGGGAGCTCACTCCGTCATGCAGCACACTCAGGTCTCGAACTGCTGAACTACCGACCTTCCATAGCCTGCAGTTCAGCGTCTTAACCACTTGAGCCACCGCATCTCCCTTTTTCTGTAAACTCTTTTTCAAATACCGCTTTTTAAAAAATCTCCTCTCCCTCACTGTTTCCCAGGCTCAGCTTTTAAATTCCTCTTCAGGTCTCCTCATACAATAACTGCTGATTCAACAATCCAGCCGAACCTATGGGGGGGGGTCATGAGTTGAGCTCAGGGGGGGTTGAATTCTATTGCTATATCAAGCATACCTACTTTAAACTTTTCCAAGGAAAGAAATGAACTGTAGATGCGCAGTGCCACCCTGTGGCGGCATGTATTCAGTACACGAAACAGATCTACAAAATAACTGGAATTTTAATAGGGAAACACAGACCTGTTATGTAGGGAGGAGATATCTCAAAGCAATGAATTAGTGAAGCTTTCTAAATGTATTATGTAATTTCCAAAGTAACATTTTAAAAACGATAGAACCAAATGCTTTTTAAATCAGACGCGCATTTGCAAATTGGCATGTCTGCCAATACATTGTTATAAAATGAAATAAAGGAACACACACGATTCTGCCGTATACTGAATCAGCCCATTTGTCCATCAGGGCCACTTTTGTCTACTCAGACTGGCAGCGGCTCTCCGACTGAGGTCTTTCACTTCACCTCCTACCTGATCCTTTCAACTGGTGATGCCAGGAATTGAACCTGGGACCCTCTGCATGCCAAGCTGATGCTCTACCTCTGAGTCACGGCCCCTCCCCACCAACACTAGGAACACCACCAGAACAGGGAAATTATCCATTTGAATCTAGATTTTCTTCATTTGAACATAGTTTATTTTCCCCCCACCATTATAGCCAAATCCCAAACCTTTACATTGAGTCAGACTGCTGGCCCATCTTTTTTTTAAATTTTTTTTTTATTAAATATAAAAAACAGTTAAAAATAAGAAAGCAAATCCTGGTGTTTATGCAGGGCAAATAGGGAGGTGTCGATTTTATGTGCTGCTGATGCTTCCAAGAGGGGCATCCATTTTTCTTGAAGATTGTTAGGAACGGGTTGATTTTCAGATCGTAGGATGCTAGTGGAAACTTTGTCCTGTAAAAAGAAGTCCCACAATTTCAGATACCAGTCGCTCAATAGCAGCATCTTCTTAGCTGCTGGCCCATCTAGCTTTATATGTTCTAGCAATATCTCTGCAGGGGTTTTCCCTGGCATTGGCTTAACTGAGATCCTTCAAATAAGAAAAGCCTGGGATTTGTAGAGTGTGTTTTTAAAACTCCCCACCCCACCCCCCAAAACTGGCACTCAAAACTACACACAGGACAGGATGGTGGTCGTGGGGATTAAGTGGAGGGGGGAACTATGTGGAAAGCCATTTTGAGTCCCTGATCAAGGAGAAAAGAGGGATATACATGAAAAAATAAGTAAAAAGTAGAACAAGCATAAAATAAAGTATAATTTTGGGGTGGTCTCAACTAAGGGAAGGTGGAAAAGGTCTCGGCTACTGCCTCTCTCCCTCCTCTGGGGTCAGCCATGGTAGTTGGCAATGTTCCCTCTAAGCTGTGGAGTCTTGTGAGCAGAAATTCTACTTTGTGAGCTACTGGCGCTAAAGTTGTGAGCGAGAGATTTGGCTGCTGTATAAATTAGTTTGCTCTGGAGCCATCCTTCTTGAGCTAGGACAAAAATGTGTGAGCCGAAGGCTAAAAAACTGTGAGCTAGCTCACACTAACTCAGCTTAGAGGGAACACTGGTAGTTGGTAGCTAGGGAGGGAGGGGGGGTCTGTGGAGGCCGTCAGTTGGGGCTCAGTACAAGAGGGATGGGACTGAACAGGGAGGGAGCCTTGTTTAGGGCTGCCTGCCTCCAGCTGGGGCCTGGAGCTCTCCCAGAATTACAACTGATTCCCGGACTACAGAGTTCAGTTCCCCTGGAGGAAGTGGCTGCTTTGGAGGGCGGACTCTATGACATCACATCCCTCCCGAGCTCTCTCCCCAAACTCTGCCCACCGCTAGCTCCGCCCCCACATCTCCAGGAATCTCCCAAGTTAGAGTTGGCAACCCTAGCCCTTGTTGGAAGAGGCTGCTTTCAGTCCATCAGTCTCTCGGTCATGGGTCCAGAAGCCTCTGCTCTATTGTTAGGGCAAAGAGGTTAATATTTGCTGTATAAAATTAAGGCTAGTCTCCTACATCTATCCACTGACCACAGTTGCTGAAGAAATAATGCAACTTCGCAATCATACTTGAATTAATAAATAAAATAAATACTGACTGCTCCAACAGTTTGATTCGTTTCTTCTAAAATGTCACAAATCAACTTCCGTGGCTGTGAAAAGTAGTCCAGCCTCATTGGCTCAATATTTCAGCTGGAAAGGCAGTGTCGAATAGAGTGGCTTGTCTTAGACCACCTACTAAGTTCATTGCTATGGTGAAATTTGAACCCAGTTCTTCTTTTAGGCTCTACAGTCTTGTTCTAAGACCAGACAGTGAGGGGGTGGTCCAATTTGAACATGGAATCATTAGCTCACCTGATTCACACACTACTGGAAGTAAACATACAGCATTATAAAGCTTATATAAAATTTGCATTAATTCCAAATTGTACAAGCCTTCCAAAAATCAAAGAGTTTTGAGTGGTGGATGTTCACGTGCAACTTCAAATTCGAAAACTGAGGGAGATTTCTCCACGAAGGTTCGTTTCAGGTTTAGAGTAAATACTGAAGTGTTTAGGAAATGTAGTCTGCCTTGTATCATGTATATTCGTCAAGAGGGCTGAAAATATTATACAACTGG
The DNA here is from genome assembly GCF_001447785.1 of Gekko japonicus. NCBI lineage: Eukaryota > Metazoa > Chordata > Lepidosauria > Squamata > Gekkonidae > Gekko > Gekko japonicus. Next base: position 523,543 of record NW_015177026.1, on the reverse strand, counting down.
GTTTCCTGGGTATGCAAGCTGTGATTTTACACACACTCACTTGAGAGTAAATCCCAACTATGTCAACAGCCGCCATGTTCTTCCTTACATAAGGAATAATAGTTTCAGTCTACCATAAAACCCTTCCTTAGAAGTCCCATTGAAATAAATGGTGTGTATTAACTTCAGTGGGGCTATCATAGGAGGAATGTGGAGAAAATCGTTTCCTCAATGAGTAAAAGGAGTATTTGAATTTTCAACACAAATAGTTTAGCCTGAAATGTACATATTTGCATTAATATATGAGCAGCATTTGCACCCCCTCCCATGCAAATATACATTGAAAGCTGATCAGAACCCTTCAAAAAACGTTTACTCACATATAAAAATGGAAATTTCTCACAACGGAGGGAAGTAAGCAGTGGCTTCCCACAAGGATCGGTATTGGGGGTGGTAGTGTTCGATTTATATACATGATCTGGAACTAGGGGTGAGTGATGTAGTGGCCCAGTTTTCAGATGACACAGAATTATTCAGGATGGTGAAAACCAAGGATGTGAAGAGCCCCAAGAAGACCTTTGCAAACTGGGTGACTGGGCAGCAACATGGCCAGGGAGGTTCAATGTTGGTAGGTGTAAAGAGATACGCACTGGGACAAGAAATCCCAACTTCAAGTATAGGCTAATGGGGTCTGAATTTGCTGAGGCGGAGAGGGGAAAGGTCTTGAGGTCATAGTGGATAGCTCCATGGAAGTGTCAACCCAGTGTGCTACAGCAGTGAAAAAGGCAAACTCCGTGTTAGGGATTATTACAAAAGGGACTGAAAATAAAACTGCCAATATCATAATGCCCCTGTATAGATCTGTGGTGGCCTCATTTGGAATATTGTATACAGTTCTGGTTACGGTATCTCCAAAAGGACATTGCAGAGCTGGAGAAAGTTCAGAGGAGGGCGACCAAGATGATGAAGGGAGTTGGAGGGCCATCCCTATGAGGACACGCTGGAAGAGTCTGGGACTTTTCCGTTTAGAAAAGAGACAACTTGGATGGGGGCATGACAGAGGTTTATAAAATTATGCATGTGGTGGAGAGAGTTGACAAAGAGAAATTTTTCTGTTTCAATATACTAGAACTTGAGGGCCTCCAATGAAGCTGATGGGCAGTGGGCTCAGGAAGGACAAAAGGAAATACGACTTTACACAGAGAGTGATTAAAATGTGGAATTCGCTGCCAGAGGATGTAATGATGGCCACAGGAATAAACAGCCTGAAAAGGGGATTAGATAGAGTCATGGAGGATAAGTTTACCAATGGCCAGTAGCCATGGCGACTGAGGGGAACCTCCACATTCAGAGGCACTAATCCTCAGAATCCCAGAGCCAGGAGGCAACATCAGGAGAAGGCCTCAGCCTCTCTGCCCTGTTGTTGGCCCTCCAGAGGAACTGGTTGGCCCCTGTGTGAGGCAGGATGCTGGACTAGATGGACCACTGGTCTGATCCAGCAGTGCTCTTCTTATGTTCTTATCAGGGGAAGGCCTCGGCCTCTCTGCCCTGTTGTTGGCCCTCCAGAGGAACTGGCTGGCCACTGTGTGAGACAGGATGCTGGACTAGATGGACCACTGGCCTGATCCAGCAGGGCTCTTCTTATGTTCTTATCAGGGGAAGGCCTCAGCCTCTCTGCCCTGTTGTTGGCCCTCCAGAGGAACTGATTAGCCACTGTGTGAGGCAGCACGCTGGACTAGATGGACCACTGGTCTGATCCAGCAGGGCTCTTCTTAGGTTCTTATAAGGGGAAGGCCTCAGCCTCTCTGCCCTGTTGTTGGCCCTCCAGAGGAACTGGCTGGCCACTGTGTGAGGCAGCACGCTGGACTAGATGGACCACTGGTCTGTTCCAGCAGGGCTCTTCTTATGATCTTATCAGGGGAAGGCCTTGGCCTCTATGCCCTGTTATTGGCCCTCCAGAGGAACTGGTTGGCCACTGTGTGGGAGAGGATGCTGGACTAGATGGACCACTGGCCTGATCCAGCAGGGCTCTTCTTATGTTCTTATCAGGGGAAGGCCTCGGCCTCTATGCCCTGTTGTTGGCCCTCCAGAGGAACTGGCTGGCCATTGTGTGAGACAGGATGCTGGACTAGATGGACCACTGCTCTGATCCTGCAGTGCTCTTCTTATGTTCTTAAATACCTATTTTAATATTTTTATATCCAACCATTATATGGTCTATGTTTTATACTTCTTTCACAATTGTGTCCCTGGGAGCAGACTGTGGTAGGAAGGCCCCACAATACAGGTTTCTGTTGAGTCCTATTGAACATTGGGATTTACTTCTCAGCGAACATGTATAGGATTGTTTAATTTACACCCCAAGCTTAGGCACATTTACTCAGAAACTCAGTGGGGCTTACCCTCGAGAAAGTGTGCACAGGATTGTAGCTTTAGGAGTCACTGTGCGCTCAAGAGTGTGAGAACGCTGCAGATGAATTCTTCTCCCCCCCCCCCAACAATTCAAGGAATTCCTTTCCTTCAGAAAACCCATGTCAGCTCAAGAGCAACTGGTCAGTTGGAGAATTTTCGTCCCATTAATATAAATTTGGGAGGGGGGCTTGCTGTCAGCCCTGGCTTACAAGCCCCCCTCCCCACCCCCGTTTCTGGCTTTCCAGGCAGTCTGCTGTCTCTGACGGAAGGTCTGCTAAGCCAGGCCAAAATTCCTCAAGTGAAATTTCCTCACATATCTCCTCAGGCCCTGAGAGGAAAATGGCGTGACTCATTAAACTGCTTGTGCAAAAAGAGGGGGAGCAGGGAGGGAACAAGGGCCGGATTGAAAACTTCCTGTCGAAACAAAGAAACTAAGTGTTGCTCTGGGGAACCCTGCCAAGACTTAAACCCTCTAAATCACAGTGAAATTTGCTAGAAGTCAACTGGCACGGAGACTAGTCTTGCCCAGCTGTCATGACGGCCATAAATAAGATTGGGGTGTCCAAGCCACGTCAGGGAGAATTTCGACAATGTGGGATAAACAACAGTGGAAACATTTCATTCAACTGACCTCCCCTAACTCCCCCGGGCCCCGACTCAAAACCTGGCTCATTTTCTAGGTTTCAACAGACTTTTTTAGACGGAGGCCAAGTTAATCGCTAAAACATTCTTGTGGCGAAGTGTGTGCGGAGATATAGCCTTCCACATGTCAAACCCAAACAGGTATACTCATTTTTGAAATAATAGGAGCAAGCAAACAGTCCCTGGAGAGGGATGAAGTCAGCCAGTGCTCTGAAGAAGCCACATCTCTGCCTTTGCGCTGGATGTTGGATGTCAGAGTTAAATCAGGAGAGAGTGGGGAATTTTAATGGGTTGCAGGGCTTGTACCAATAACAACCCCCCCACACACACACACACGGAAGCAGCAGATTAAGAGGCATGGTCATTGTACTTATTGAATACAGGAAGGCTTACTGAACACACAAAGCTGCCTTATACCCAGGGCTTTTTTGGTAGAAAAAGCCCGGCAAGAACTCATTAGCATAATAGGCCACACCCAACAGCAGGAACTCATTAGCATATCAGGCGACACCCCCGACAACACAGCTCATGAACATATTAGGCCACACCCCCATGTTACCAGAAGTTAGGTCATCCTGCCACACCCACCTTCTGCCTCTTATTCTGTTTACCTTGATTGTCGTCAAAACCCAGGGCTTTTTTTTTGTAGCAAGAACCCCTTTGCATGTTAGGCCACACACCCTTAATGTAGCCAATCCTAATAAGTTTCTGCTGTTGGGTGTGGCCTATTATGCTAATGAGTTCCTGCTGGGCGTGGCCAACTTGGGAGCCAGCCAGAACTCCGTTCCTGTGCGTTCCTGCCCAGAAATAGCCCTGCTTATACCTAATCAGACCTTTGGGCCATCACTATCAGTATTGTCTACTTAGACTGGACGTAGGTCTCCAGACTCCCGCGTAGATGTCTTTCATATCACTTCCTACCCAATCCTTTTTAACTTGAGACGTGGGAAATTGAACATGGGTCCTTCAGTGTGTCAAGCAGATGCTCTGCCACTGAGCCACCGCCCCTCTCGATAATTACGGGCACATTCATACTGGCTTCACAAATAACTCCAAGGAGCCCACCAGACAGGGCATTGTGACCAAAGCCTCCCCATGTTGCTGCCTCCCAGTAACTGGTGTTCAGTGGTATACTTCCACAGACATGAGGTTCCACACAGCCTTCATGGCTAATAGCCATTGAGAGGTCCAATGCCCTTTGAATGTGAAACTGATGGCCACCCCCATCTTGTGGCAGTGAGTTCCACAAGTTAATTATATGTTCTGTGGGGGGGAAACTTTCTTGTGTCTAATACGTTGTCGAAGGCTTTCGCGGCCGGAGTTCATTAATTGTTGTAGATTTTCCAGGTTGTATGGCCGTGGTCTTGGCATTGTAGGACCTGGCGTTTCGCCAGTAGCTGTGACTGGTATCCTCAGAGGTAGAACATAGAAAGAAAGCCAAAAATCCTAAATATAAATACAAATTGATGGTGTCCGGACTGGCAGAGACTGACCAAGAGAGAGATCTTGGAGTCGTAGTAGATAACTCAATGAAAATGTCTAGACAGTGTGTGACTGCAATAAAAAAGGCCAACGCTATGCTGGGGATTATCAGGAAGGGAACTGAAAACAAATCAGCCAGTATCATAACACCCCTGTATAAATGAATGGTGCAACCTCATTTGGAGTACTGTGTACAGTTCTGGTCACCACACCTCAAAATGTTATTTATTTATTTGCTAACATTTTTACCCCGCCCTCCCCACATGCGGGCTCATGGCGGCTTACAAGAGGGCACAAGCCCATGCATAAAAACAAGATAAAATAATAAAACTATTAAATAGAATATTAAAACCATTAAAAAGAATATAGCTTTGGAAAAAGTCCAGAAAAGGGCAACTACAATGATCAAAGGGTTGGAACACTTTCCCTATGAAGAAAGGTTAAAACGCTTGGGGCTCTTCAGCTTGGAGAAACAACGGCGGAGGGGTGACATGATCGAGGTTTATAAGATTATGCATGGGATAGAGCAGGTTGAGAAAGAAGCACTTTTCTCCCTTTCTCACAATACAAGAGCTCGTGGGCACTCAATGAAATTGCTGAGCAGTCAGGTTAGAACAGATAAAAGGAAGTACTTCTTCACCCAAAGAGTGAGTAACACATGGAATTCACTGCCACAGGAGGTGGTGGCAGCTACAAGCATGGACGGCTTCAAGAGGGAACTGGATAAACATATGGAGCAGAGGACCATCAGTGGCTATTAGCCATAAGGTATAGATAGGAACTCTCAGGCTGGGGCAAGTGATGCTCTGTGTTCTTGGTGCTGGGGGGGGGGCAACAGTGGGAGGGCTTCTAGTGTCCTGGCCCCACTGCTGGACCTCCTGATGGCACCTGGTGTTTTTTGGCCACTGTGTGACAGTGTTGGACTAGATGAGCCTTTGGCCTGATCCAACATCGACTTCTCTTATATTGCTACTAGAAATAAGGCCCGTTGTGGAAATAAATACAACGAGATCTAGAAAGAGGCTCTGGGAGAGTGCTCTGGCTTTGGGCAAACAGCATTAGTCTGCTTTTAAAACATGAACCTGGGACCTGCACAGCACCAGAATACAGCAGGTTCCATATGCAACTGACATTCCAACTGCCTTGGGGGGGGGAGTTTGAGGTGTGGAATGGAGTGAAGTCCAATCAGCTTCCATATGCAAAAGACCAGGTTGTCGCAGCAGTTGTGGTGTGGGCGGGACCCGGGCTTTGCCTCCTGATTGGTGGCGATATATGCTGAGGAGCAGTGCCATCAGCCATACACTAAGGGAGTGCATTTTAGAATTAGAACTTTGGCACCCACTATTCAATTATATATAAGGAGAGATGTTCTCTGAGCCACCGCGGCCCTGAGTGTGTGTGTTTGTGTGTGATATGCACTGGGTAGAGCATCTTACCCTACATGTAAAAGGCCCTGGGTTCAACCTCAAGCATATCCAATTAAAATGATTCAGTATAGTCAAAAGGATAAGATGTGCAATACTTCCACTTGTGACCCTGGAGTGCCTCTGACAACACTGGACACGACAAATCAACGATCTGACCCATCTGTCATGGGCAGTGGCTAGGAAGGTTCACTACTGGCTGCCATCACTCTGGTATGGGTCTCCTTGGGAGGGCCCAGAGCACCCACCCTGACCCTTTTTTACTAGGGTTGCCAGGCCTGGGGTAGGAAATACCTGGAGACTTTGGGGGTGGATCTGGGAGAGGGTGTCAGCTATGCTGCCATGGGGGTTGGGATGTTCTTTCAGTGTCTGTGTAAATTGCTTTCACATTCCTCTCTCTCTCTGCTTTGCGCTGAAATGCTTATCTCTAAAGAAGTACAGGTGGTGGTGTGGAGTAGTCATCAGGGCCTACTGTCAGCAAGCTGCCAATGTTTTGTTTTCTTTCTGTATATGTGTGTGCGCTTGCCTCTTTCACTGTAGAATCGTAGATGTGCATGTCTATGTAGCTCGCCGAAACAATTATCTCGCTCAAGGCCACAGGTGGATGCAAGCGCTTGTTAGTGTAGAGAAGTTCTCACTAAACACCGTGAGAAGAAGATAACATGAGAGGCTTGGGACCGTTAGTTCTCAGGCCAACGGCGCGCGCGGGAACCCCCGCAATTGGCCCGTAGTAGTTTGAATGTTTATTATATGCTTTGCCATTGCTTTTACCCTTCATTCTGAACAGTGATCCTGTTATGCACCTTCAGCGCTAATAAAGTTACCTTTTCTTCAAAAGCGTGCTTATTATGATGCAAGGAGGAGTCTGACACCTACATTTCTCAAGTTCCCTTTAGACCCTGTGATTGGGAAACAGGAGATTTTGGAGGGAAAACTACACCAGCAGGGGAGCAGAGGGTGGTGCCTGGGAAGAGGAGATAAAAGGCCTCGCCCAGAGTGGGAGGGGGTTTTCTCCCAGGGAGCAGGGCTGGTGGAGGCTGCTGCAGACAGAGGGATCCCTTGCTTTTATAACTGTCCCCTCTCTCAAAGCCAACTAGATCACATTTTCCTGGTTCTTGGTAACCCTAGTTTAAAACCTCATCAAATCGTGTATATTAGACCAGCCCTGTGTCCAGTGCTGTGAAGACAACCCTCTTGGCTGTAAACAAATTGGGGGTGGGGGAGTAATATTGGGCAGAGCATTCTTCCTGCGGCTGTGCTAATATCTGGGAGGAATTTAATAGAGGCATCTGATACAATCCCAGTAAGGATCTCGTGTCCAAGAAGCTGCCAAGATACACTGCACTCTTCTGTTATAGTCTTGGGCAGTGACTTAAGCAAGACCATATGATGTGGTGTCTGGGAATCTACTGGCACTTTCCTTGGGAGAGACAATAAAAGTCCACCTGCCAATTTTAATTTTTTTTTATGAAGAATACCAACTTGAGTTTAGTTGAGCTTTGGCTGCTTGTCTCCGGTTCCCTACGCCCTCTTGCAAATATAAGGCCCAGCTGCAGCGCACCATGCTCACAGCCTAGAAAATGTGAAATAGTGACAAATTATCCTACTAAATTTAGGAACTGCGGTGGCTCAAGTGGTTAAGACGCTGAACTGCAGGCTGTGGAAGGTCAGTAGTTCAGCAGTTCAAGACCCGGGTGCCGCATGAGGGAGTGAGCTCCCGTCTCTAGTTCCAGCTCCTGCCAACCTAGCAGTTCGAAAGCAAAAAACTGCACGTAGATAAATAGGTTCCACTTCGGTGGGAAGGTAACAGCGTTCCGTGCGCCTTGGTGCTTAGTAATGCTGGCCACATGACCACGGAAATGTCTTCGGACAGCGCTGGCTCTTCGGCTTGGAAACTGAGATGAGCACCGCAACCCTCGAGTCGGACTCGACTGGCTTTCGAGCAAGGGAACCTTTACCTTTATCCTACTAAAGGAATGGTTCTCAAACTGTGGCATGTGCCCACAAGAGACTTGGAAGGAGGGAGGTCCCAGGAAGGGAAAGGATCCTGCTCTCAGTGATGTCGGCACGGAACCAGACTGGTTTCAAGGGGTTCAGATGCCGTTTCAGTTCTTTCCTAATCCCAGTGTCGGATGCAAACCACAACTCAAAGGTTACACTGCAGAAAGATATGGGCGACATTTGTGTCTAGATTCAGCCTGCTTGTGTATCAGATGGACAGCTGTGGCAGATGGGGCGCTCGGGACATGGGAGACGTTTTTGAAAGAGTGTGCTGAAGGACAGGTCTCACAGCTACTTGGTCAGAGCTTCAGCCCATGAATGTGTACCATAATGGATAGGAAACAATTCCGGTAACCTTTTCAAGACATGTGACGGGGCTTTTTCAGCGGTGGCACCTTGCTTTTGAAATGCCCCCCCCACGTGGGGCTTAACTGATGCTTACTTTCCTTTTTTCCGTGTTCCAGGCTAAAACATTCCTTCATACCCAGGCTTTTAACTAAGGGGTTTTAGCTTTTAACCTTTTCATGGACTGCTTTTGGCACAAGAATCACCTGACCTACATTTTAGGCTGCTCAGTGTGCATTTTATGCTGCTCTTATGTCCTCAGCATGCAGATGGTTTTTGAAATGCATTTTGCAGCAACCGAGCAAAAAGGCTGGGGGGGGGGCAACGGTGCAATTTAAGCATTTTGTGTACAAGGCACTGGTGCCTTGATAGGGCCCCATGTTAGCCCTAGGGAGTTACCGGCCCATACTGCATCTAGCATTCGCTGTGTTTTTACCAAAAACACACTGGAACAGAAAAAGATGCGTCTCAAAACCAAATTCAGACACCCCAGGTCAATGCCGTACTGACTGCAGAGTCACCCCTGAAAAGCCATAAAACGGCCATAAATCTATGCTGACAGTACCATAAAACCAAGAGATCAAAGGAAGTGAAACCAGCATGCAGTGCGGAGGCTGTAATAAAATCCAACAATCAAAATAAGTGAAAGTGGCATACAATGTAGAGGGGAATTTCTGTTCCAATGTGGGTTTGGTAAAAAAGCAGAGCGAATGCTAGATGCAGAATGGGCCATCATCTGGCTCCATGCAACTCTCGGCTCCATGGAAACTCTCTTCAGATTATGTCTCTACTGCTCTTCCTCCCTCCATTTATAAGCCACCTCCCCCCCCCATAGCAGGGTTCAGGGCGGTTAACAACAATAAATTAGGTTAAAAGCCTTTAACAAACATTTGAAACAGATCTAAAATGTACAACAATCAGTAATCAATCATCTGCCCAAACAAATAAGTAAATAGGGGTATGCAACAGTTGGAGAATTCTATTCATGGAGAATTCTATTCACATGCTACGGGGTAGAAAAGAGAAGAGTTAAAGAATCCTTGGCATATGGGTGGGTGCATGGGCTTAGTTGCTTTCACACGTAGCTAAGAGTCAAGAGAGGAATAGTTGGTGTTGGGGGTGGTGATACCGAGCCCTGAGGCTATGTATGGACTGATACACAAAGGTTAAGAACATAAGAGAAGCCAATGTTGGATCAGGCCAATGGCCCATCCAGTCCAACACTCTGTCACACAGTAGCCAATAATACCAGGGGCCATCAGGAGGTCCTGCAGTGGGGCCAGGACACTAGAAGCCCTCCCACTGTTGCCCCCCCCAGCACCAAGAATACAGAGCATCCCTTGCTCCAGACTGAGAGTTCCTATCTATACCTTGTGGCTAATAGCTACTGATGGACCTCTGAGAGCCAGTTTGGTATAGTGGTTAAGTGTGCGGACTCTAATCTGGGAGAACTGGGTTTGATTCCCCACTGATCCACTTGCACCTGCTGGATGACCTTGGGCAAGCCGTAGTCCTGGCACAGCTGTTCTTGAAAAAGAGCAATTTCTGTCAGAGCTCTCTCAGCCCCACCTACCTCACAGGGTGTCTGTTGTGAGGAGGGGAAGGGAAAGGAGTTTGTAAGCCACTCTGAGACTCCTTTCGGTAGTGAAGGGCAGGGTATAAATCCAATCTCTTCTTCTCTTCTTCTTCATACGCTTATCTAATCCCCTCTTGAAGCCGTCCATGCTTGTAGCTGCCACCACCTCCTGCGGCAGTGAATTCTGTGTGTTAATCACTCTTTAGTGGGAAGCACTGATTTAAATCAAGGTAAATTAAATTGCCAAGAAAATAGACAAAAAAAGGCTGATCTAAATTGTCTTCAGTGACCATTTTCTGCTTGTTTAACATATTAAAGGTTGTTTCATGATTTAAATTGTTCCCCTGGGTGCTTCCTAAATGGAAGTCTGTAATTATTGGTAGTAAACTAAACCCAGCCTTTTTAAAACCTCAGAGGGTACACTATAAGTTTGGTAAATATTTTAGAAAATTATACACATTGTTTACTTTTGGATAACGATGCTCATGATCTCTCTTTTTACAACCATAGCCAGCACAGGTGGTTTTTTGAAAGACAGGTGCTGGGAGAAATCAACACTAGCAGGTGATACTTTCACCCATATTCCTTTCTGTTTCTACTCTGTCTCTGCTTTTTTATAACTTCCTTGCCTCACCCTACAAAACAAAAAAAAGTTTTGCAAGAGCTGGCGATAGGTTACTGGTCAAACGGTGATGGAAGCAACAAAAATATTTATAGTCTGTTGGAGAGATCAGATAGTTCTCAGGCATAACACAGGAGGAAAAAGGTCACCCGTTGGATGCCTACCTGGTGTGACTTGGCAATCTGTGGCCCCGGGTATCAAACCGTGATATATGCATGAACTATTGCTCAATGTGATAACCAACAGGCATCAAACTATGATATATGCAGGAACTACTGCACAGTACGATAACCAACAGGCATCAAACCATGATATATGCAGTGACTATTGCACATTATGATAACCAACAGGCATCAAACCATGATATCTGCAGTAACTATTGCACAATACGATAACCAACAGGCATCAATGCACGAACTATTGCACAATGTGATAACCAACAGGCATCAAACTATGATATATGCAGGAACTACTGCATAATACAATAACCAAGAGGCATCAAACTATGATATATGCAGTAACTATTTCACAATACGATAACGAACAGGCATCAAACCATGATATATGCAGTAACTATTGCACAATATAACCAACAATGAGGTAGATCCCATGCACTATTTCCACTGATGGAATATGTGTCTATGGCATATAAACTTCACAGCTATCCCATGCTGATCTTGATCCCCTGAACAGCATTTGGGGGAGGGCAGTTCCGGCAGAGTGGAAAGTCATGTCCTGCAAATGGAAGCTGTTCTGTCTCCAGAAAATGCTCCATGGGATCCACCCCAACGCTGGTTTTTTACATTTTACCCCCCTTTATGCAGGTTTTTACGAATTTAGAAAGAAGGATCATAATCCAGTTCTAAAGAGGTTACACATTTGCATTAAATGCATCATTTCATTTCCAGCTAATTTATTTTTCAATCTAGTCTTTCCTAGGGGGTGGCGCGCCATTGCTCCTTTCAACCCTCTCAGAATTAAAATCTGGCCCTTGTTTAAAAAAACAACAACTGGTTGCAAACCAGATCACCAGCAACGCTGTCTGCAATTCACAATTAAGACTTATTCTCCTTACTTCTACTTTCAGTACCAGCAATAAATAAATAAATAAATCTTTGCAACTGGTGGACTGAGAGGCAGGAGGGAGGATGGCTTAAACTGACTCCTGTAAGACATTCCAACTAAATTAAACCAGTCTCTTCATATTTAGGGAGGAAAGACTCACGTTCATGTAATGTTTCTTAGGTTCTTTAAGAGGAAACTTTTATTACTATTGTTCAAAATGAATCCAAAAGCAACATTTTTTTTTCAGTAAGCAAATATTTTAATATCAGGGATGAGACAACCAGGGTTCACTGTTTATTTCCAGCTTTCCAGTAAAAACAACTGTAAATTTTTAGAATTTTCTTTTCTACGTTACACAGAACCATTCTCACCAAAGGATAAGAAACACAGAGAACAGAAAAGAGAGACGGGGGCGCCGTCTGCCTGCTGACATAACAGTACTCGAGACGAGACGTTCTAGCTCCATCACAGCAAGTCGCCCTAAAGGAAGAAAAACTAGTACCCCAAAGGTATACCTGTATCCTAGGCACAGTTATTTGGAAGTGTCCCGTCGATTGCAATGGGACTCAAATGGAAGGGTGGGAAAGAAAGTGAAGTGACTTGTACTGGTTCTTCCAAGTCTTGATGCCTCAAGAGACTGAACATCTCCCTGTGAGGGAAAACAAACATCTCCCCCTTTTTCAGGACAAGAAATCCCAGGGTTGCGAAATGAAACTTGCTGTCACAGACTGTCTTACCTCTCCTTTTAAGCCAGCCCTTTGGCAAAAGAGTTGAAGGTTTACACATTTTGCAACCACAGGCAATTTTCTTTCCCTAAGAGAGTGATCATCCGTCATCGATGCAACGAACATGAAATTGAGCAAACTTCAGAGGACGGCAGAAGACCGGAAGGCCTGGCAGGAGCTGGTCCATGGGGTCACGAAGAGTCGGACTCAACTGTGTGACTGAACAGCAACAAGAGAGTGATGCGTGTATGGTGCAAATTTCACCCCCACACAAACATTATTTTCTGTTGTGAAAAGCAAATTTCGCAAACGTTCGGCCACAGCATTGATGAATAGCTCCTGAACAGTGGACGCGATCATTTCGTTCTGGTGAGGCTTAATTCTGGGTATGAGCCTTCGTGTGCATGCACACTTTATCAGATATCTGATGACGGAAACTTTATTACTATTGTTTAAAATTAATCCCAAAGCAACATTTTTTTTCCCAGTAAGCAAATATTTTATTATCAGGGATGAGACAACCGGGGCTCACTGTTTGGTTACAGCTTTCTATGCAAAATAAATTAAAAATTTAGAAAAATAAATTAAATAAATAAATTAAAAAATAAATTAAAAATTTTGTCTATGTTACACAGAAACCATTCTCATCAAAGAATAAGAAACACAGAGAACAGAAAGAGAGACGGAGGCGCCGTCTGCCTGCTGAGATAACAGTACTTGAGATGTCTGAGGAAGTGTGCATACACACGAAAGCTTATACCCAGAATTAAATTTTGTGCGTCTTAAAGGTGCCACTCGACGCAACGTTTGTTCCATTGCTTCAGACCAACACGGCAATCCACCTGAATCTTAGTTCTAACGAGTAAGTCATTTAAAGGTTGCCCTGGGATGGTCTGTTTCCGATCAGTGATGGCAGCTCCGCCTGATTAAAGCTGAAACGTGTTCTGCTATGAGGCAATTCCGTGAGTTAGAGACAAACTAAGGACAGTTCAGTGATTCGATCCCAAACTGTACCGCTTCAGCTGGAGTGGAAAACAAATCACAGTAGATTTGGTTGTGAACAAAAAGCTGAAATGCCACTACAGTATATCCTAAAGCCAAAATTCCCATTTACCTTCCAGACTAAAGGTGACTGACACCCTTTGTCCTTTCGGAACTGGACAGTGAACCAGTCTCACAAAGATGCTCTCTTACAAAAGGTTCTCCCCCTCAGGACTTTAGTTCTAGGCACTGGCAGACTTATCCAGTTGTTACGGCACATCCTTCCAGTTTCAGTGTTTCTTGCGAGCCTAGCTTTGCCCAGTGCGCAGAGTATAGGTATGGAAGGAGTGTTGGCGTTGGTTGGTACCTCTGCTCCATCTTAAGTCCCTGGCTGGAGTCCTCCTAGCTGAAAGTTTTCCGTTCCATCTTCTTCTACCTCGGGTCCTCCTTTACCAACCCTCCTACATTAAATCAGGTTAGAGAGCATTGGCCAGTCTCTTGCTCTATACATCTGGGACAGATTCTCCCAACTTTCCCCCTACCCATCATCCCAACATCACCTGCTGAAGAGAGCCAGAGTGGTGTAGTGGTTAAGGGCAGCAGACTCTAAACTGGAGAACTGGGTTTGAGTCCCCACTCCTCCACATGAGGCCTGCTGGGTGACCTTGGGCCAGTCACGGTTCCCTCAGGACTCTCAGCCCCACCTGCCCCCAAGGTGCCTGTTGTGAGGAGAGGAAGGGAAGGCGATTGTAAGCCGCTTTAAGACACGTGAGGCCTGCTGGGTGACCTTGGGCCAGTCACAGTTCTCTCAGGACTCTCTCAGCCCCGCCTGCCTCACAAGGTGCCTGCTGTGGGGAGAGGAAGGGAAGGCGACTGCAAGCCGCCTCAAGACTCTTTAGGGTATAAAAATGCAGGCTATAGAAACCAACTCTCCTTCTTGCATGCATTATTTACTTGTATCAAGAGTTCCACACAAGAGCCTGGGATCCTCGATGCTCTGTGGGAAGCTCCTGATGGCAAGAGGTTCTGGCTGGCACTGCTGATGGCGGCCACGGGATGTGGACCGCTCTAAGCCCCACATATGATTTCTTGGCCCCGCATTAACCCTGTCTATCTTTTATATATTGGTGGTTGAGTCACAGCCACTGTTCCCTCTAAGCTGAGTTAGTGTGAGCTAGCTCACAGTTTTTTAGCCTCTGGCTCAAACATTTTTGTCTTAGCTCAGGAAACATGGCTCCAGAGCAAGCTAATTTATGCAGCAGGCAAATCGCTCGCTCACAACTTTAATGCCAGGAGCTCACAAAGTAGAATTTTTGCTCACAAGACTCCACAGCTTAGAGGGAACATTGGTCATAGCTGACCCTGTGGGGTTTTCAAGGCAAGAGATGTTCGGAGGTGGTTGGCCATGGCCTGCCTCTGCGGAGCAACCCCGGACTTCCTCTGGTGGTCCCCCATCCAAATACTGACCACGGCCGACCCGTCTTAGCTTCCGAGATCTGACGAGATCAGGCTAGCCTGGGCTATCCAGGTCACAGCTGTGTAACATATTACAGCTTGGGTGTAGTGGTTAAAAGCGCGGACTCTGATCTGGAAGAACCGGGTTTGATTCCCCACTCCTCCACACGCAGCTGCTGGTGTGACCTTGGGCCAGTTGCAAGTTCTTTCAGAGCTGTTCTCTTGGGAGCGGTTCTCAAATGAGCTCTCTCAGCCCCACCTGTCTCACAGGGTGTCTGTTGTGGGGAGGGGAAGGGAAAGGAGATTGTAAGCTGCTCTGAGACGCCGAGTGAAGGGTGGGGTACAAATCCAATCTCTTCTTCTCTCTTCTCTTCATGGGGACTACTGATGTCTGCGAATGTAGCCGTTATAAAGACTTCCTCCACCCATCCAAATGTTTATAAGAACATAAGAACATAAGAGACGCCAATGTTGGATCAGGCCAATGGCCCATCCAGTCCAACACTCTGTGTCACACAGTGGCCAGAAATACCAGTGTCATCAGGAGGTCCACCAATGGGGCCAGGACATTAGAAGCCCTCCCACTGTTGACCCCCCAAGCACCAAGATGACAGAGCATCACTTGCCCCAGAGTCCCTATCTATACCTTGTGGCTAATAGCCACTGATGGACCTCTGCTCCATCAGGGCTGGGGGGGTTGGGTACTGAGGTTACACAAATATATTTCCAAACTTCATCAGCAGGTGCTCCCCACCAGTGTTCCCTCTAAGCTGAGTTAGTGTGAGCTAGCTCACAGTTTTATAGCGTCTGGCTCACACATTTTTGTCTTCGCTCAGGAAGGATGGCTCCAGAGCAAGCTAATTTATGCAGTAGCCAAATCGCTCGCTCACAACTTTCATGCCAGTAGCTCACAAAGTAGAATTTTTGCTCACAGGACTCTGCAGCTTAGAGGGAACATTGCTCCCCACCCTTCCAAAAAGGGATGGGACAGGTCCCTGAGTGCAAAGAGTTCTTGGTAGGCACACTTTCAGCCAGTGCATCTCAGCGACTGCCATTCTGACCGAATGATTCACCAGCTGTTTGTGATCACCCTTGCCTGTCTGGCTACCAACTTTTTAATCGCTCCCATACAAGCAACCATCGGAAGATGAATCCCTGGTGCTGCTGCGCTGTTAAACACTGAATAAAACCAGCTTCTCCGAAGGGCAGGTAGGGCTTCACTAAACATGACATGAGAAATAAACCCCAAATGTGGTATTTAACGAGGACAGGTAGAACTCTCTTAAAACATACGCACAACTTCATTTTGCAAAGCAGGCCAAAACAAACGAACAAAAAAAAATACAGGCGGCTTCATTGGTCAGTCTGAAATAATCTTTTAAAGGACATTCAAACAGCCTCGTGATACTTTTATTGGGACTAGTAAAAAACCCTCACAAACCAGTTCCTCACAACTCGGTGAATTTTTCATTGGTCCTAACAAAAGCACTATGCAGTGGCTGCTGCTTCGATATAAACGTCATAGTTACAGTACCTGGTGGGGAAAAGATTCTGTCATATAGATATATATTATTTTATATATATATAATCTATCTATATACATACATAATTGGGAAAAAATAACTTACAGCAATTAAATCAGAATCTGCGCAATATACCCTGTCTTTTTCAATCACCGACCTTTCAGGAGGAGGGATTCTGGGTGGGGTTTTTTTTGGCATAACGGATGGATCCGAGCTTCAGATTGTGTGTCTCTTCCCCACAAACAAGCAGATAAAACAAAAACCCTTACAGGGTCTGTTGTTGCAGCTGATGCAACAGCTATAACTAAGCCCACTGTCCAAATGGGGATTAGAACGTCCAACTGTCATTGGGAACCAGCAGAGGCAAGAGAAAAATGGATTCTGAGTGATGGTCTGCCTGCCCTGTCTGTCCATATACGTGGCTGCTAGACAGTTTCGAAAACAATTTAACAAGGAAAAACATTGACAGAAGTAAACAGCATCGCTGTTATGACAAATCAATACGTTTTGCTTCATCTGTTGAACTGCAGAGCTTTGATTCCTTCTGAAGGCTGCTGAACTACCGACGTTGCGTGGCGGGCGTACAAAATGAAGTCCGTACCGAACCGAAGGACGCAGCCGTTTTCGCGAGTCTTTTGTACGTGCTTTCTTCGTTGTGGTGGTTAAGATGATCCAGGATTTCGCGAGACTTCAACACACAAAATGCTACATTCCCTTCCCAAGGTGAC
Organism: Gekko japonicus; assembly: GCF_001447785.1. NCBI lineage: Eukaryota > Metazoa > Chordata > Lepidosauria > Squamata > Gekkonidae > Gekko > Gekko japonicus. Next base: position 506,583 of record NW_015177026.1, on the reverse strand, counting down.
CTTGTCTTTTGCAGGTATCTATGCCAAGGTCTCAGAAACCTCTGCTACCAAGGCCTCAGGCTTCAGTGTTTCTTCCCATTCTCTTAGTGGAAACTCCAGCTGTGAAACTGGATTTAGGAGAAAGCCAGTTGCTCTTGGAAGGCAGTTTGCCACAGCCAAATCTGGACATGAACAGGGCAGTCATCAATAGAATACTAGATATTGGCTCTTTAAACATTTTGCAGTGACTGAATTTAAAAAAACCCAACCAAACAATATTCTCTTCCCACCCTCAAAACCAACCAACCGATCAATACTATCTGGAACTTAGGGGAAAAAAATCCCCACTAAAATCTGACTCTTGAAATAAAATTCATAGCAACAACCAATCATATATATATATATATATTCAATGTCCTTTTCATTTTTTTTCTAAATGCAAAAATATTCTTAGTTCTTTCTTTTTTTAAACTACCTACTGGAATGAATTAAAATGAATAGTTCCAAAAAATGTTATTTTGATTTTAAGCACACTCAGGTACTCTTCATTGTTGATATATTAATTCACTGATATATAATGCTGTCAAAAAAACCTACTATCGTCAACCAATCACAGTGATCCAGCGTCGTCGTTTTTTTTCCCTACTAAAGGTTGGGGCGGAACTACAGCCCACGCCTTTCTACAGCGCTTCTTCGGTATGTTTTGATTGGTAAGAAACAACTCACAGAAATAATACTGAAGCGGAACACAGGCCCTCTTCCGTATACTCGACTGTTACAATTAACTTAACTCTCCCAGACAGACATTGGTCAGATTTAATCACAGGCTAATGCATCACTTCCAAGGCCGTTCAACGGGTAGTTCTGGAGGCTCAACAGTGTATCTTGGGTCAAGTTTAGGTATGAAATCCTTGAAATGCATAGAGGCTTCAGTACCAAATACATCTAAAACTCTTCTATTCATCACGGCGAACCTGGGAAAAAATGAAGAGATTCAAGATGAAATTAGTTGTATTCTTCCTCTTGGGAGACGAATAAAGCCCACAGCGGAACGTGATGCCTGGGGGTTAAGAGAGAAACAGCTAACAATAGGCAGAAACAGAAATAGATTTTATTCACAGCAAAAGCTAGCACATTAAAAAAGATAGAACCAAAGTAGGATAAACAGGAAATCCAATAAAACAATTATAAAAATATAAAAGAATAAAACGCAACATACAGATATGAGACAATGGCAATTATAATGGACATAGCCATTGTAACACACATAAAAGGTAAAGGTTCCCTTGCTCGAAAGCCAGTCGAATCCGACTCCAGGGTTGCGGGGCTAAATGCCTAACATTTACCTGACGGACCTACTAATAACTTTCTGGTTCTTGAGGCAAGCCAGCCAAATTTGGCTAATTTAAGCATAGCCTCCGGGTGCCTATTATCCAGAAAGTTCTTCAGGAGTTGCGTTTTTGACTGGAAGTGAGAGGAATAGTTGTGGAAAATGGAAAGGTATCACGATAATTGTTATATGCCTTGCAATCATTTATTACACTCATTAGAGTCCCTACTCCTTCATTACAGCAGGGGCATATATGATCTTCAAACGGTATGTTATTGAATCTTCCCTCTATGACCTTTGGAGAGTGTCCCACCTCATAAGAGTGAACATTCTCCTGTATTCGTGGTTTTCTAGATGGTATAGGAAAAGCATGGGACCTACCCTGTTAATTGGCTCCAGAAGGGCACACCATTTTAGTGTGCTGTTAAGATCACTTTGTCTGGCGATATCCAATAGTCTCTGTCTCACCATCTCTCTCGCATTATCATAAGTGAGGGAGCTAAGATATTGTTTTGTAAGGCGATAGTAAGGAAGTTTTTTTTCTCTATGGCTCTAAGTCACTTGTGGAACAGAGGTATATTGGAGAATTAGGACTGGAATCCAGATCTCTCCTTGGTCTTAATCATGCATTCTAACCAGTGTTCCCTCTAAGCTGAGTTAGTGTGAGCTAGCTCACAGTTTTTTAGCCTCCAGCTCACAGATTTCTGTCTTCGCTCAGAAAGGATGGCTCCAGAGCAGACTAATTTATACGGTAGCCAAACCGCTCGCTCACAACTTTAATGCCCGTAGCTTCCAAAGTAGATTTTTTGCTCACAAGATTCCACGACTTAGAGGGAACATTGATTCTAACCACTACACCACACTAGCTCTCCTTCCAACTGGCTTATTTCCCCTCCCCCTCCTGTCAGTGATCTGGCAAGCATCTCTGCCATCGGCATGCTCTTCCACCACCCGATTTTGTATTTTAAAATCACATGCATTTTTGTACACCAATGCAATACAATACAATTACTGAACAGCATAAATGCCCAACCTGGATTCCACACACTGCATTACTTGTACTGGGTTTCCTTGGCACAATTGGTCTTTGCGCCGATAGCATAAGAATTTTCGTTCCGGGTTTATTTTTTAAGCCAGAGCAGGATATAGCTTGCAGTGTGGATGGCGGCATGCAGAAACACAGCCAGGGGACAGACTTGTTTCCAGTACATAAATTATGAGCTCTGTGACCAGGTGCGAAAAAGCAAGCATCTATGCACTGAATTAAGAAAAAGCTGTGGCAAGCAGTCTGTGGGAAACAAACCCCTGAGACCTGACCAGAAGCTTGGGAAACTTAAAGGGAACACAAGGTGGGAGGAATTTCCATAGAAATCCCATAATGTTGAAAGTAAGAGTCAATACAAAAATGTATTAGTCCCGTTCATTCAACCTGGCCTTCCTTCATAAGACAAATGCAAAGTAGGACCAGCGCCCTTTTGCAGAAGTGCCACTGTGCTGTTGAAATCACCCCCAGTTACTTACCGGCCCTTTGTTAATCGTAACAGGAACTTCCAGTACGAAGGTCTCAGGTTCTGAATTTCCATCACGGCCTGTCACAAGAATTCTGAGTTTAGTTCAAACAGCTAGAAACACTGCGGTCAGACAGCTCTCTGCCTGCAATTCTTATTCCCGCTTGTCAGAATAATCCATTGTTCCTAAGACATTGTTGCAAATGTACAATCAGCCAAAGTACCACTGACAAAAGATCAGTAAGCATCACCTGTCTCCCTGATCTTCATATTCTTAGATGCTTTTTCCCATGTGACATTTATCTGCACTTCCCTTTGCAACACAGGGCCAGACTTGATGTTACGGGAATAGGGTTGTGAGACCCCCGGTCCGGGTGGGTTTTCCCCCGATTTTGGGGCTTCAGCCTGCCACCAGCCAGCTGGCTGGTGGAGGAAGCCCCACCCCCAAACAGCCGCCTCATGATGACATCACATGGAAGTGGCATCATCATGCCAGGGATGTTGCGTGGCAACGCTCTAGTGTTTTGGGCATAGAGTTTTGCCCCAAATGCTAGACTGTTGCCGTACGACATCCCCGGCATGATGACATCACTTCCAGGTGATGTCATCTCGTTGGTGATGTCACCCCACCCACCCCACTCCCAGAAAGCTCTCCCCTCCCGCCAGCAGGGTAAGTCCACCTGGCAACCCTATGTAATGTGAACCATATGACAGCCACAGGGACTTGCAGCCATATGATAAGGAACTTCATTCAGAAGAACTGCAGGGGAGGTGATTCAGATCGGGACCTGGGTGCAGGGGGAGGAGAGACTCCTGCATCCCCCCTCTCTCTGCACATACTTTTCCTGACCAAAATGGTATCGGAGGGGCGTTATTTATCCTGTTTGGAGGCTGTAGGTGCAAACGTTCAGTGCATGTGCAGCCCCAAAATGAGGTCCTTTCAGATTGGGAAAATGTGGGGGGTGGAGCTCTTCCTGCCTGCACGCTATGATTCCAATCCGAATCAGCCCCCTGCAATGCTGCTAAATTGAGCTGCTGCAGAGAACTTGCAACTGTCAAGTAGTTGCAAGCTCCCATGGCAATCATGTGATATATGCAGGGGTCGTTTTGTAGAAAAAGAGCTAGGGGAACTCATTAGCATAACTCATTAGCATATGCCACACCCCCTGACATCACCGGAAGTGTGTCATAAGGCCACACACCCCGCCTCCAACGGTCCCGGCCGCCGCCGCCGCCAGCCTTGCAGCTCCACTGCTGAGCCCCATGAGGGGCCCGGTGGTGGACCTGCAAGGCCGGCGGGAGTGCAAGGAAGCCCCGCCAAGGCCCTCCCTGGCCCCAGGCAGGCAGGGGTGGGGAGAGGCAGAGAGGAAGCAACTTACCCTCCCTTTTCTCCCGCCTCCTCCTGGCTGAATGGGGGCCGGAAGCGGGACAGCCGGAAGCAGGGGGCGTGGCTTCGTCATGTGCCCTGCCCCCGTACCTCACCCGGGGGAACTGTGATCCCCCGCGATCCCCCCCGAAATGACCTCTGGATATATGCAACGTGCAGTTTGGTCCACAGATGCACAGAGTTGGTTCTGGTAATGCAAAAGGGACACCCCTTCTGCAAATCACTTCTCACACAGAGCAGTGCCACGGAATATGCAAGCAAGCAACGTGTGGTCTGAAAATGACATCAATTTTTCAATTCAGGAAACGGAAGAGACAAATTTGCATGAGTTGGATCATCATGTGAGCAGGTATTTGTTGAACTGGCACTGGAAACCATTCATTATTATTTTTAACTTTCACTGTCTCTATTTGCCACAGAAAGATTCAGCTGTCTCTTCTTCTCCAGTACTATAAAACCTACTAATGGAAAATGCACAACCAGGCACCAGATTTATGAATTACTACGAATGCTTTCGCACACGCTGAACCACACGCTTTCAATTCACTTTCAATGCACTTCAGCGATCGTTTGCAAGTGGATGTTGCCATTTCACACAATAAAAAACAGTTGCAAAGTGCACTGAAAGTGGATTGAAATTTCATGATTCAGTGTGCCTCTTCACCTTAAGCTTCCTTTTGCTCTACTGCAACCAATCGATTTCAGACATGGTTTCCAACGGGAGACCAAACACTTACAGCTTGGAAGCAGATCGCAGTGGATACAGCATAGATGATGCTGTCTGCGTGAGGGAAATAGGGAACCTTTCCAGCTTCGATGCCTTTGAAGTACATGGCCTGTAAAAAAAAAAAAGGAAAGAAGGAAAGGAAAAGAAAAGAAAGAAACCAACGGGACAAAAGTTTCCAGAAAGGCAGGAGATGCAACGAAGAAGAGTAAAGTGGGTGCACTGCTCTGGCCCTAGAAAGGAGAAGTTGTAGCAGCCATTTGGTGTCAATTCTGCCTTCTCCTGGTCAAGGAGTGTTAAGGGCACCTGATGGTCTTCAAGAAGCTGGCACAGATCTCCTTTTCTTAAGCTGCTCATCAGGATGCTGGACTCCTGTGATCAGTACCTCATATGTGTAATCTAGCCCTTACGTTTGCCTCTCGGGTAGCTTTCACTTTGTGGAACAGCCTGCCCGTGGTCAGGAATGACCCCACACTATCACTTCAAAGAATGTACAAAAAGAGAAATGTTCAGGAGGGCATTTTATTAATTCAATTTTTTTTTTAGTTGCTGCACGCCCGAAGGGTCATGTTGCGATGCACAACATTAAAACCAGTAAGATAAAAACAACATTAAAACAAACAACAAGCATAAAATATTAACATTAAAATATTAAAAATATTTTAAAAGCCCCAAAATGTGGTTACCCTCCAAAGGCCAACCTAAACGATTCAGCTCTCAATGCCCTGCAGAAACAAAACAAGGCCCAGCAGGGCACAGGTATCGTCTGAGAGTGCATTCCACAGGGTCGGGGCCACAACTGAGAAGGCCCTCCCCTGGTGGCAGCTAACCGAGCCATCCTGGGGCCAGGCACTTGCAAGGGACCCCTAGACAATGACCGAAGGGAGCATGAGGAGTTAAAATGGGACGTGCTTTTAGTAAAGGGATTAAAACAGTAGTGTTATGTTGTTACTCCTACCTGTGGGGAGCATTACTTAAAACAGGCACAGAGAAACCTGAAGTCTCTTTGGCTGTTTTTAAGTAGCACATTAACCATACACTATCCTCCTCAAGGCTGAAAACTGTGAATGCGCATTTGCAGATTTACACAAAAACCTAAAAGCAAACTGTCAGGCCTAAACAATGGTTGAAAGTTAAGACTTAAAACAGTAGGATAATGGAACAGCTCAGGAGTATAAAGGTCCAGGATTGCAGTCTACTGCAAGATTCATTGCAGGCATCACTTTGCTTTTGCTGCATTGCCTTCCACCTTTGTACCCCGTTAGGCATTCAGGCATTTCGTGCCTTCAACAGGTGGTGGTGGTGGTGGGGGGGGTTTGCAACGCATTCCAGTCCGGAACTCCTGGTTCCACTGCATTGTTCACTGTATGTGTTATGCTGGCTGACTGAATTATTTTCATATTTTGTAATTTGCCTTAAGTCTCAGCAAGAAAGGCGGGCTATGGATGAAGTCAATAGAACAAAATAGGAACAGCCGCAGTGGGGAGGACAGTCATGGTGGCCCACCCGGTGGAACCCTCTGCCGGAGAACACCCGTGGCCTGTGGGATTTATGACCTTTCCGCAGGGCTGGTAAGGCAGAAGTGTTCCGCCAGGCCTTGGGTTGACGACAGCGACGGGACAGTACCCCCCCGGCACTCTCATACCTCCCAGTTCCCCTCCTCCACCCCCCTCAGGAGGCTACAGGGGATACATTGTTCCCTCTAAGCTGAGTCAGTGTGGGCTAGCTCACCGTTTTTTAGCCTCCGGCTCACACATTTTTGTCTCAGCTCAGGAAGGAGGGCTCCAGAGCCAACTAATTTATGCATCAGCCACATCGCTCGCTCACAACTTCAATGCCAGGAGCTCACAAAGTAGAATTCTTGCTCACAAGACTGCATAGCTTAGAGGGAACGTGGCAGGGGAAGCTGGAATCTTTTCTGGAATTCTTGCCATCCTGGAACAGACTACCTTTTTATATTTGATTATATCGATTGTACGGTATTTTATCATTATGATTTTAGCCTAATTTAATTTTCTGTTGTTTTTACCTTGTTGTAAACTGCCCTTGAGCCCTGCCCGCAGGGAAGGGTGGTCAAGAAGTCTGAATTAATTAATTAATTAATTGATTGATTGATGATCTAGACTGGGGCCACAAAACTGAGTGGAGGGGGAGATTCCTTGGCATTGTTCCTCCATCAGTGCTACTTAGGGTTGCCAAGTCGTTGAGTACTCACCGGCGGGGGAGTGTCCTGAGGCTCCAGGAGCTACCGTGGGATGTGTGTGTGCGCGTGCGCCGCCAGCACGTCACAGGAAGTGACACACGACTACACAACGAGCTCTACGTGGTTGCGTCACCTCTGGTGACGCAGCCACACTGCGCTTCGGGGGGTGGGGTTCCCCCCGGGGACCAATTCCGTGGCGGCGGAAATCGGGCCTCCAAAGCGGGGGTTTACCCACCCCCCGCCCCCACTTGGCAGCCCTAGTGCAACTTGAAGCGTTGGAAAGAAAAAGGAAAAAAATGACAGGTACTATCTCTCCCCTCCTCACCCCCCCCCCCACCTGAAGCTGCCTATGGGCATTTGCAACTATGGAAATGGTCCGTGGGGGGGGGGAGTTAATCCCCTTTCCGGCACTTGAGGGTCACATGACACTCCCCAAGTTCCCGTCATGCATCTCCAGCATGTGCTCTCTTTGGCCTGTAAGTATTCTGAGACTGGGACCATTATCTCAGAACTGGAAAGAGGGATTGCTGTTTGTTATGATTGCTTTATGTTTGCGCGGCTGCAATTTTTTCAAGTGACCAAATGTTTGGCTGGCACTACGCTCGTGTCCTTAAGAGGAGAGTTGAGGGCCTCAGAGTATAACAACTGGTCCACGTTCCTGATATAAATGTTTGTTTCTCTTGAAGACAGTAACATCAAATAAAGTCACAGTTCTCCAGAGTCTCTTGCAATTTCTTGTCTATGATTATCCCACCCACCCACCCATTTTAGAGAAAACCATCCAAGTTTATTTTCATCCCCACAATTCCCCCTTTTTAAGCAGCATGGTGCTCTCTGGCCAGCTGGTCCTGGCTGGAGCAACGGGGTGGGGTAAATCACACAGAGCTTCACCACTGCTGCAATGACCCAGAGTAAACTCCGGAAAGAGGCGGCAACAGCAGCAGCAGCAGCAGCTGGGCCAGAACCTAGTGATTATACTGCAGCTGAAGACAACGGCACTCACCATCCCATTTGTGAGCCCTTAAGAGAATGCAACGAGGCAAGAGGCAGAGGACAAACTGATGGAGGGAATCCTGTCACTGTGTGTTTCAATCCTGACCATTTCGCCTCATGGGAAAAATCAGCACGTGGGACAAACCCGCAACCTGACTTGCTCTCTTTCAAATTCCACCCAAGCATTTGGAGGCGGCCTGCTGATCCTGTTCCGCTCCCGAGAGCGCTGTCCTCAAAGGAACGGCAACCTCCAGGATTGGCTTTCCTGTACAACATCTGCCCGTATCTCACTTTTTGCATCTATTTTTTTGTTCTCCTCTGCTCCCTTTTGCAAAAAACCCCCCAACAAACCAGCCAGAGCTTCTCAGTCTCTTCTGACCAATTGTGGCTCATGTGACTTGGGAAGAGCAACTCCATCCACTCCTGTGGCAAGGCCGGCCTACCTCCTTTTACGGCACCACCTGCACCACAGCTAGATTTCCTCAGCAAGAGCAGCCTGTCCTTGTTAGCACCAAACCAGGAGCATCAGAAAAGAGCAAGAGTCTTTTCTTCTTCAGATACTGCTCACTTCTTCAGATGTATCTGAAGTCTGCAGTGACTCATGAGAGCTCCTCCCCTGCCACAGGTTTTGTTAGTCTTTGTTAGTCTTGCCTTTTTCTACTGCTACAAACAGACTAACACGGCTACCCATCTTGATCTAAACCAGGAGCATAAGAACATAAGAGAAGCCAATGTTGGATCAGGCCAACAGCCCATCCAGTCCAGCACTCTGAGTTGCACAGTGGCCAAAGCCAAGATGCCATCAGGATGTCCACCAGCAGGACCAGAACTCCAGAATCCCTAAGAACATAAGAGAAGCCAATGCTGGATCAGGCCAACAGCCCATCCAGTCCAGCACTCTGAGTTGCACAGTGGCCAAAGCCAAGATGCCATCAGGATGTCCACCAGCAGGACCAGAACTCCAGAATCCCTAAGAACATAAGAGAAGCCAATGCTGGATCAGGCCAACAGCCCATCCAGTCCAGCACTCTGAGTTGCACAGTGGCCAAAGCCAAGATGCCATCAGGATGTCCACCAGCAGGACCAGAACTCCAGAATCCCTAAGAACATAAGAGAAGCCAATGCTGGATCAGGCCAACAGCCCATCCAGTCCAGCACTCTGAGTTGCACAGTGGCCAAAGCCAAGATGCCATCAGGATGTCCACCAGCAGGACCAGAACTCCAGAATCCCTAAGAACATAAGAGAAGCCAATGCTGGATCAGGCCAACAGCCCATCCAGTCCAGCACTCTGAGTTGCACAGTGGCCAAAGCCAAGATGCCATCAGGATGTCCACCAGCAGGACCAGAACTCCAGAATCCCTAAGAACATAAGAGAAGCCAATGCTGGATCAGGCCAACGGCCCATCCAGCCCAACACTGTGTCACACAGTGGCCAAAAATACCAGGGGCCATCAGGAGGTATGTTTGGGTATGGAAGAGGACACTGTCTGAGCAAGGGACACTTGTGAAATTTTTCTCTAGGGTTAGAGAATACACCCAATTCAAGGTGTTGAGGAGCTACGGTGGCTCAAGTGGTTAAGACGCTGAACTGCAGGCTGTGGAAGGTCAGCAGTTCGAGACCCGAGTGTGCTGCCTGACGGAGTGAGCTCCCGTCTCTAGTTCCAGTTCCTGCCAACCTAGCAGTTCGAAAGCAAGAAATTGCAAGTAGATAAATAGGTACCACTTTGGTGGGAAGGTAACAGCGTTCCGTCCGCCTTGGTGTTTAGTCATGCCGGCCACATGACCACGGAAACGTCTTTGGACACCGCTGGCTCTTCGGCTTTGAAACGGAGATGAGCACTGCAACCCTAGAGTCGGACTCGACTGGCTTTCGAGCAAGGGAACCTTTACCTTTTACCTTGTCCTTCAAAGCCCCACATAGTTTGGAGATGGATAATCTGAAGGACTGTCCTCTCCCACATACTCCTGCCCAGGAATTAAGATCACCGGGAGATGCCCTCCCGACTGTCCCATCAATCAAGGAAGTCCATTTATTTGGCGGGCACACGAGAGGGGGGCCTTTAAGGTGACAGCCCTGTGATTGCGGAGCAGCCTCCTGAAGGAGGTGTGTGCCTGGCCCCTCCACTCTCTGTCTTCAGGGGGCAGCTGAGGAAAGCTTTATTTAGGACTGCATGTGACTCATTCCAGGTCTTATTTAGTGGCAGTCCTAATTGAGATTTTAAACTGTGGTCTTTTTGTGTGTGCGTGTTTTAAAATAATTGTTTCATTTGCATTGAAAGCCACCTTGAGCTCCACAAGGTAGAAAGACAGCTACTCAATGTGGACCTCCTGATGGCCCCTGGTATTTTTGGCCACTGTGTGACACAGAGTGTTGGACTGGATGGGCCGTTGGCCTGATCCAACATTGGCTTCTCTTATGTTCTTAAATAAATACATGCAAATAAATTTGATTTTTTTAAAGTACCGAGTGACCAATATCAAAACAATGGAAAAAATGATGTTGCCGTGTAGTTTAATAACTCCAAAATATAAGGTTACACTTCACCGGAAAAAATGACCCTGAATACAGGCCAGTTTGGCCAGGGATCCGGGAGGTTTTTCTGCTATCTTCTGGGCATGGAGCAGGGGTCACTGGCAATGCTCCCTCTAAGCTGTGGAGTCTTGTGAGCAAAAATTCTACTTTGTGAGCTGCTGGCATTAGACTTGTGAGCCATCGATTTGGATGCTGCATAAATTAGTCTGCTCTGGAGCCATCCATCCCGAGCGAAGACAAAAACATCTGAGCCAGAGGATAAAAACCCTGTGAGCTAGCTCACACGAACTCAGCTTAGACGGAACACTGGTTACTGGGTGTGTGCGTGGGGGAGGTAGTTGTGAATTTCCTGCATTGTGCAGGGAGTTGGACTGGATGACCCTGGAGGTCCCTTCCAACTCTATGATTCTATGACTGTACTGCAGCATGTTGAAATGGGTGCGGCTTAAATGCATCTAAGGCCTGGTTCGGCTGATGCGATCATGGGCCTTCCAGCAGCCTCACAGCGTGATACAATTTCATGTAGGGCCTGTACCCAGGGCTTCCATCATCCGCTTGACCAGGCAGGCTCAAAAAGCCACTTGAACAAGGGCTTGACACTAATTTGAATGGTATCCAAAATGCTAATTCCGTCAAATGTTCCTGGCTCACAGGTTTGGATGGAAAGGTAATGAAGCTTTTAGTACAGCCGTGCCGTGAGTTGAGCCACCTAGCGTGGGGAGGGCCAGCTTCCGCATGCCCGGAGGAACCCCTCTGCCCACGCTGTTCTGGATTGCCCACCCCTGGCCATGGCATCCAAGTCTCTCCCCGGCACATTGGCCAGAGAGGGTCCAGGCTTCCAGACTGATGCCTCTGGCTGCCACAGGAGGCACAGCCAGCCACAAAACAGCTGCTGCGGCTTACCTTCACTCACACAGTTGCCGCCAAAGCAACTTTTAAAAAAATCGGCACAGTCAATCAAATCTCCAATGGCCAATCAGAAGGCTTGCTGTGGGAAAGCTCCACCCACTTTCTACAAACACTAGGAAGACACCAAGAGGGGTATCAGTGGGAGCCAAGGGTGCCAAGAGAGCCACAGTTTGGTGTAGTGGTTAGGGGTGCGGACTCTAATCTGGGAGAACTGGGTTTTGATTCCCCACTTCTCTGCATGCAGCTGCTGGTGTGACCTTGGGTCAGTCACAAGTTATTGTAGAGCTGTTCTCTCAAGGGCAGTTCTCGAAAGAGCTCTCTCAGCCCCACCTGCCTCACAGGGTGTCTGTTGTGGGAGGGGAGGGGAGGGGAGGGGAAGGGAAAGGAGATTGTAAACCACTGTGAGACTCCTCGGGGTATAAATCCAATCTCCTCTCTTCTCACAGGCACCATGTTTGGGACCTCTGCTCTAGGGTGTCCTCACTCTTACTACTGAGTGGGAAGCCAAGGACCTTTTTCCCAACCAGCAACATCCCTTCTGCACAGTAAGAAGGATCTACCATATTGCAGAATGGAGCCTTTTTCTGCAACTACTCTATGGAATCCCCTATTTCTGAAAGAGCAAATGTTTCACAGAAGCTTCTCGACATCCTCTTATTATGTGCATAGGTGGAAGGAGGAGTGGGGGGAGGGAACCCGAGTCAGTGGCCATCTCGTATGGAGACGGAAGGGAACGAACAGCCGGGACAGTGCTTGAGAGGCTGCCAGTCGGCCGTCATTGACTTAGAACATAGTGCCTGGGTGAGATTCCGCCGTATCTGCCGTCCCTGTGGAAAGCAGCAAGGTTTGTTTTCTTTGCCTCACTAAGTTTGGTGTAGGGGTCAGGAGCGTGAACTCTAATATGGGAGAACCGGGTTTGATTCCCCACTCTGGACTGTGACCTTGGGTCAGTTACAAGTTCTCTCAGAGCCGTTCTCTCAAGGGCAGTTCTCAAGAGGGCTCTCGAGCCAGTTTGGTGTAGTGGTTAAGTGCGCGGGAGAACCGGGTTTGATTCCCCACTCCTCCACTTGCACCTGGCTGGATGACCTTGGGCAAGCAGTAGTTCTGATAAGAGGTGTTCTTGAAAAAGAGCAGTGTTTCTGTCAAGAGCTCTCTCAGCCCCACCTACCTCACAGGGTGTCTGTTGTGGGGAGGGAAAGGGAAAGGAGTTTGTAAGCCGCTCTGAGACTCCTCTGGGCAGTGAAGGGTGGGGTATAAATCCAGTCTCCTCCTCCTCCTTCTCTCAGCCCCACCTACCTCACAGGGTGTCTGTTGTGGGGAGGGGAAGGGAAAGGAGATTGTAAGCTGCTCTGAGACTCCTTCGGGTAGTGAAGGGCGGAGTTTAAACCCAATCTTTTCATCTGTTTCTTCTTCTACTGACTCTGACATGCGCGCACACGCATTCCTCATATGTGTTGAGACTACATAATACGTATTTTAGAATAAATGAAGATGTGAAACTTACCTCCACTAGTTTGGAAGCAAGGTACATGGAGATAGTAGTACTTTTGTAAAACATCATTGAAACTCCTGCCAAGGACCCTGCATCAACAAGAAAGAACCAGTCACATTTGTGCTACTGCAGAGAGCCAAACTCCGTCGCCACAATACCCAAATAAAGAGAGAACTGTCCAGCGCCTCCTCTGACCCACCACCTGTCTCACACACCTAATACTTGTGACGCTGCCCACTCTCTCTTTAATATTTCCACTCTCCGCTATTTCCTAATGCCCGGGACTTCCAGCCAACCCTATCCTGTGTCTCCTGTCCCTGTGGCCTGTGAGAACACTCTCCCCAGCCAAATCTTTCAGTCAGCATTGCTCACAGAAGCAAACAATTCTATTCCTGACAGCTTCATTCCCTCTGCTGACAGAACGCTTGTGGCCGTTCTATGGCGTCACGGGAGCTAAGCCGTCCAACGAGTTGCCCCTTCTTTCTGCTGCACGACCACAAAATAACCCCCGGATTGTTCTAAATATGATGGTTGGGTCTCTGGTTTTATGCCACGATCCTTCTAGCATGCAGAAAGATGAATAAAAAATACTAGTCCCGGGCATTAGGAACACCACAGTGGGGAATTATTTGGTTTCCTTTGCTGGCTAAGGACATGTGATACAAATTATGTTAAACTCTACACGTAACAGTAGAATATTTTACTTGCAGTACACAGATTTACCAGCAATAAGTGCATGTAGTTCATCATCCAAGTTCCGTACCCAGCGCAAGAAGCAGCTCGTACCCTGTGTTGTTCAGGATAAGCAGATAAACCTTTGTTAGATGGGACAGCACTATAGTCCAGTAGCAAAACTCTCTGTAATATCTAAAAGAAAACTAATCAAGTAGAAACAGAGTAACTACAACTACAGCTCTGAGGATCCATTTAGTAGCTGCACAGCAGCACTGCAATTTATAAAGTAATAAAAATCAGTATTTGGGGACAGAAATTAGATGAAGAGGCCATTGTTAAACAAGACAGCAAATCCTCAACAAAACCAAACAGATCTCTTTAACATCTTTTTAAACAAAAAACGATTTTGCCACCTCCTTAACTTCTTGGATATGGGTTATTGCACAATTATTCAAGGGTTCATAATATTTTATCCAAGTCTCTCTTTGCTCAAGTCCATCTCCTATTTAGCTATCCTTTCAGATTTTTGAGCAAGCGGGCACTTTTGAAATTCTGACACAGGTTGGTGGGCACCTCCATGAAATGGCTGCCGCAGGAGAACATAAGAATATAAGAGATGCCAATGTTGGATCAGGCCAAAGGCCCATCCAGTCCAACACTCTGTATCACACAGTGGCCAGAAATACCAGTGCCAATCAGGAGGTCCACCAGTGGGGCCAGGACATTAGAAGCCCTCCCACTGATGACCCCCCCAAGCACCAAAATGACAGAGCATCACTTGCCCCAGAGTCCCTATCTATACCTTGTGGCTAATAGCCATTGATGGACCTCTGCTCCATATAAGAATATAAGAGATGCCAATGCTGGATCAGGCCAAAGGCGGAGACAACCACACAATGTCAGGGAATGGGGTTAAGCAGTGTTTAAAAGAATTAAAATTAATATATTGTTTAGAAATAGGGTTGCCAGGTCCTTTACCTCCGCCCGGCGGGGGGCCTTGGGGGGTGTTCAGGGGACACACGTTGTGTGACTTCCCTGATGCAATGATGTCACCTGGAAGTGACGTTATCACACACTGGAAACATCGCGTGGGGAAGCTCTTGTATTTGTGTGAAACTCTATGGTTTTTCACCCTCAAAGCCATAGTTGGCTGAAATACCAGAGCGTCCCCGTGTGACATTTCCAGCACGATGACGTTACTCCCGGGTGACATCATCGCATTTGGGGGGCAGGGGCGGTACTTCCGGTTTTACCAGAAGTAGCCCAAAAATACCATTTGGGGGTGGGATTTACCCCCGCCAGCCAGCTGGTTGGAGGTGGGGAAGCCTGCTCTAAATCAGGAGATTCCCCCTCCCGGACAGGGGGGACTGGGATCCCTGTTTAGAAATATTTTCTTGCATACCCACACATCACCTTTACTCACGCAGTGAAGGTTCTTGTGCTGTGGCGGCAGCTGCTGCCAAAGCAACATTTCAAAAAATATGCACAGCCAATCAAGTCTCCGATGGCCAATCAGAAGCCTTGCGGGTAAAAACCTCATCTGGTCCCAACCACTTTGTAAAAATACTTAGTGGGCACTGGGGAAAGTACTGGTGGGCACCATGGCACCCGGAGGCACCACACGGGGGATCCCTGAACTAGAGGATACATCCAGGCTCTTCTATAAGCAGCCTCATGCCGACTTGGAAAATGCCACCATGGAGAATTTCTTTTCAGCCATTCCACACGCACAGAACAGGGGGACAGAATTTGGGACCATACCAGCTCAGGCTACAGGTATGCATGTGGGAGCTCCTGTTTTTGAAAGCTGCTACCCTGCAAAAGACATTTCCTGCAGACAATAAGCAATCTCACCAACATGAATTTCCTTCTCCCTCGGGCTAATTTTTATGAACACGGTGCATTTTTATGATGGGGAACCTCTAAAACCATACGTACTGTCATGATCTGGGCTGTGCCACCAGAGGCCTACTAGGCCCAGGGAGCCTGGCTAGCAGTAGGTGAAGCTGGGCCTACAACTCCCTGAAGCCCCTGAGAGGCTTTGGAGCCCAAATTGACGAACAGGAAAAGAGGAGGGCTTGGAATAAAAGAT
Organism: Gekko japonicus; assembly: GCF_001447785.1. Lineage (NCBI taxonomy): Eukaryota > Metazoa > Chordata > Lepidosauria > Squamata > Gekkonidae > Gekko > Gekko japonicus. The sequence goes on along the minus strand of NW_015177026.1, from coordinate 490,757 downwards.
CTGGTGCAGCAGGAAAAGCTGTTCTTCTTCCCAGGGAACAGGGCTAGGAGAGGCTGCTGCGGGGAAGAGACCCTCATCCTGAGGGAAGGGTGAGTTGTCTAGAGCCACTTGGAATAGTGAGCTAGAGACAGTATATATTTAGACGCGTTAGGACATTTGATTTCTTTTCTTTTCACCCACTTACTGTTATAATTCTGCACCTTGTTTGTTTGACCTCTTATAAAATAAAACTATTCACTCTGCCTGGTCCTCACGCCTATTATTCGGCCAAAAGGGAGGTCAGAAGGTCTTGGGAGGGTGCTCTGGGCCTTCTCAAGGGATTCTAAATCCAGAGTGGTGGCAGCATCAGGTGATACCCCACCTGAGCCGTGACACGTACCCTTCAAAACAATGTCATACCTAAATGGCTAGTACATTTCTGTAAGAAAACTGATACGGTCCTCAGGTTGAGTATGGGAATGTCGGTCAGATTCACAAGTTCTGCATTGGAAAACTCAGTTCTGGTAGCATGTAGGGAGAAGATGCTTGTGCCTCCACTCCTCCCCGGCACCCTTTTTTTTAACCTGAAACAGCCCTGGGAAACGGCTATCTGTTCCACTGGTACCTCACCAGTACACATGGAGGCCCCAATGGGGCATACAGGGCCCCATTGAGGCTGTTTCAAGTCAGGAAAATGGGGTGGGGGGGAGGCAAAAATCCTTTCTCCCCCAGTCGATCTAAATTGGGCTCCACAAGCCTGGAATGGAGTTCACAGCTGAAAACTCAAAGGCACATCTCAATCACGGGGACCTAGGAAAACCCGTACTGTGTATATAGGCCCAAACAACGGTTTTGATTTCTCCCCCCTTTGTAACTAATCTTCATCTAATACTCTTTGAAAAGGGAAACTGTTGCTTCCTGCTCCCTGTAGTTAAAAAAAAAAGAGAGCCTGGAGTCTTAGACTAATGATTATTTTTTACAAGAAAGATGATTAACACGTGTGCCAGCGAAAGGGACTGGGCTCCAGCCCCACGGCAAGGGGGATGCGGGTTCAATGGTGCAGCTGCTGGGAACGAGTAACTTTAGAATCATTTCGTACTCGTTCTTTTCCCCCCTCCAATGTTTTCAGCACTTTAGAAACTTACTTTGTATATACTGACGAATGACCCCAGAAAAGCCCCAAGCTGGAAATTTTCTTTGTTGTAGAAAAGCGAGAGCAGCCGGGAAGGTTTTGTAAACAGATGCCGGAACGCTGACGGGATCCGAAGGCAGCACTGGATCAAGTAACCGACGCTAAACATCCTAATGAAGCCCTAGAGAAGACATTAAGAACGTGAGGGAAGTGAAAGGGGGTGGAGGGAGAAGCCAGCTGTCTTGAGGAGCCCCACTAATAAACCTCCCTATAAAACCCCGAAAACCTCTGGAAAAGTCTGCTTTGTGAAACATCCACGGGCGCATCTCAGAAACCAAGTTTTTGTCTAATTCTCCTCTGAAGCCGTTATAGAGAAAGATGACGGGTTCCCCGTGCAGACACAAAGCAGTTACTGAGGGAGGAGTAAGAGTGCCTGTGTCGAAATCTCGTGGAATTTTCAATTGCTCTCCAGACTAGAGAGATCAGTCCCCCCCCCCCAGAAAAACACGCCGCCCGGGGGGGGGGGTTGCACTCATTGCTGACATCCCTCCCCTCTCCAAACCCCCCCTTCTGAGGCTTCGTCCCCAAACTTCCAGGAATTTTCCAAACTGGAGTTGGCAACTCTAGGAGTGAGCTTCCTTCTAACTCCCACCTTAATGCAGATTTGGGGTCTGCTATGACTGGGCCTTGCAGATCAAGTTATGGATCAGTTCCCTTCCTTCCCACTGATGTCATGAGGACAGCTGCAAGAGTCCCTTCTTGTGCTGGCCAGTGGAACCCGAGCGACTAATGAAACCATTCCCCGTATCTGCGAGCTTTTTTGGTGGCCCTCTGTCCTTCCCATGGAAGCAATAAAGCACATGGCCCTTCCTCTCGTTTGCTATCATGTCCAAACGAGAACAGTGTACCGGTCAAATAGTCTTTGTCAGGGGTTGTTTCGTAGAAAAAGAACTAGGGGAACTCATTAGCATAGCTCATTAGCATATGCCACACCCCCTGACATCACTGGAAGTGTGTCATAAGGCCACACACCCCGCCCCCAACGGTCCCGGCCGCCGCCGTCAGCCTTGCAGCTCCACTGCCGAGCCCCATGAGGGGCCCGGCGGTGGACCTGCAAGGCCAGCGGGAGTGCAAGGAAGCCCTGCGAAGGCCCTCCCTGGCCCCAGGCAGGCAGGGGTGGGGAGACGCAGGGAGGAAGCAACTTATCCTCCCTCTTCTCCTGCCTCCTCCTGGCTCAATGAGGGCCGGAAGCGGGCTGGCCGGAAGCAGGGGGCGGGGCTTCGTCACGTGCCCCCCCCCCCGTACCTCACCTGAACTGCGATCCCCCGCGATCCCCCCCCCCGAAATGACTCTGGTCTTTGTACCCACTTAGTCGTAGCTGAGGAGACACATACTGCCAGGGTCTTTCTTTGGGCAGGCTCCCACGCTATCATAGACTATAAAATGGTGGTGGAAAGTGCCGTCAAGACACCCCGTGGTGTTTTCAAGATGAGCGACGTTCAGAGGTGCTTTGCCATTGCCTGCCTCTGCATCATGACCTTGGTATTCCTTGTCTCCCATCCAAGCTCTTGCCAAGGCTGATCCTACTCAGCTTCCAAGATCTGATGATCTAACTGGGGCTATTTATTTATTTGGATTTATATCCTGCCCTCCCCGCAGACGGGCTCAGGGCGGGTAACAACAGTGTAAAATACAACGCAGTTAAAACTCTACTCCTAAGTACCATGTCAGCGCTGATAGAATCATATCAACAGTGGTAGAAGATTTTAAGATGTTAGGATCCAGACCGCTGGTAGGGTCGGCCACAAAGAAGGGGCACCCGCTGCCTCAACGAAAAGCTCGGTGGAAGAGCTCCATCTTACAGGTCTGCAGAATTGTAATAGATCCCACAGGGCCCTGATCTCTCCTGGGAGCTCCTTCTACCAAGTAGGGGCCAGGGCTGAAAAGGCCCTGGCCGTGGTTGAGGTAAGTTGGACGTCCCTGGGGTCGGGGACTACCAAGAGATGTTGATTAGTCGACCTTAGTGCTCTACGGGGCTCATATGGGGAAATGCAGTCTAGAAGGTATGCTGGCCCTGGCCATATAGGGCTTTAAAGGTAAGTACCAACACCTTGAAACAGATCTGGAATTCAGTAGGCAGCCAGTGCAGTTCATGCAGCACTGGGTAGATGTGAGTCCGCACAGGTATTTTCAGGGCATTCGGGACTATTCAGGTCAGGGTGTTCAACTGAAATAGTATTTGTTTAATTAAAATAGAAGTCACATATCTACTATTTATCTCCGTTGTACCAGTGGATACAGGTCTTGAAGCCCCAACGTCATCAAGCTGGTCGACGCAGCCGTTCAGGACATGACTGATCCAAGCCAGAGACGTTTCCACCGTGCAGTTACGGCGTGTGCAATTAAAATGAATTATATGTTCTCTTTCCTACCCCCTATGAAACACTGTTAGTCCCCTGTCTAAAAGTGTAACTGTAAATCACTTTGAGCCCACTCGTGGGGAAAGCGATTAATAAATCGAAATTATTATTATTATTATTATTATTATTATTATCATTATTATTATTTGCCAGTAGGAATTCCCCAGGCAATGAACATGCTAATGGAGGAGCTTTCCTAAGGAGGTTCTTTTGTATATGGATTGTTTCCTGAGAAGGTTTCCTGTTTCCTGAGATTCTTTTGTATGTAGATTAGCTGTTGAAATTCTAATCTTATCTGTAAAGAGTTTAAAAATAAATAGGGCATGGTTTCCTGTCCTGAAAAACACAAAAGGTTCTACATCTGATAATAGCATTACAGATAAGATTAGAATTTCAACAGCCAATCCACATACAAAAGAACCTACTAAAGAAACAGGAAACCTCCACAGGAAACAATCCATATACAAAAGAACCTCCTCAGGAAAGCTCCTCCATTAGCATGTTCATTGCCTGGGGAATTCCTACAAGATAATGACTCAGCCCTACCCCACCTTCCGGAGTATTTATTTATTTTTTATTTTGATTTATACCCTGCCCTCCCCGCAAGCAGGCTCAGGGCGGCTAAGTAGGCATAAATTACTTGCCTACCATTTTTCTTCTCACCTTGACACAGAGAGTACTCCATCTTTCTGTGTTATACCTCTGAGGATGCCAGTCACAGCTACTGGCGAAACATCAGGTTCTGCAATGCCAACACCACGGCCACACAACCCGAAAAATCTACAGCAGCTAATTCCATAGCTGCTGGATGACCATTATGGCTCTTTCTATATATACCCTAATTATGTGAGATTCATGTACATACTGAATATTGTGTGTGTGTGGGGGAGGGGTCTAGGTGTAATCCAAACACTCTCTCAGCCACATGGCAGTCCCCAAAAATCATTCTGTACAGGATGCAGGGTACATTTAGGCCGCACTGTCTGAAAGCATCCCCACAATTAAGTCTCTCTGTTTGTAGGATGCCTACTGTGTTAATGTACCACTTTCCTTGGTCTGCTAGGAGTGAAGAAAGGCAGAAAACAAGTTTTCAATTTTTTAAAAACCCACATATGCGTGCCCACGAAAGCTTATACCCCAGAATTAAACCTGGTTGGTCTTGAAGGTGCCGCTGGACTCATACTTTGTTCCATGGCTTCAGACCAACACGGCTTCCCCACCTGAATCTACCTTCAAAAAATAGTTTGAATCAGCTCTTAAAAGCTACTGCAGACCGCCATGCCACTTTCTTAGTACACATTTATATGGGTCAGATTCTGTTGGGTGATAAACTGCAATGGGAGGCGCAGCTTTGGTGAGAGAACAAATTAGGGCAGGAATACCCATAATCCTTTCATTGATGCATTCCTTAGAAAGAATTATAAGTGGAGTATTTAAAATAAAAAACAACCAGAGAATTTGAACCATACATTTATGGCTCTGTGCTCTTTATCTGCTAATGATTAATCTGCACAGCTTCAAAAGAGTCGGGGGATGGGGTAGGGAAGGAAAAAGTTACACATTTTGCAAATATCACCCCGCAGATGAACCCCCTTCTAAAGCCAACGCGTTTTTCAAAAAGCCAGCAACCAGGTTCTGTTCCAACGCTGCAACTCAATACGAGGCAAATATTCAAAACAGAGTTCGGTAATGAAGCAGACGCTTCGGACATCTGCAGAAAGGCATTCATATATTGTAATAAAGCTAAGGGAAAGCTTCATTTTGGCCCCTGCCTTTATTGGCCAGCTCGCCTGTGCTTCTGCTACCCCAGCCGTCGCCTGGCTCCCAAAACAGACCAGAAGTGTGACAAGAAAACCTTGGCCCAAAATAGGTTTCCCAAGTCCCCCCGGGGGGCGGGGAAACCCCCGCCCCAGAGGCCCATTCCCCGCCGCTGGCAGATCGGGCCCCGGGGGGAACCCCACCCCGGCGTACGCGCCACCAGGAAGTGACGTTATGACGCCGGGCACGCTGGGGGCGGGGCCACGGTCATCCGAGGGAAAACTCTATGAGCCTGCCGTTTTCTTCCTGGATCATCTGCTTTCCTTTGCAGTTGTTTGCTCTTTCCCCCCCCCCAGCTCACTCCCCTTTCCCCTTCTTTATCCCTCACAGAAGAAGATGAAGAAGAGATTGGATTCATACCAATCTCTACCCAAAGGAGTCTCAGAGCGGCTTACAAACTCCTTTCCCTTCCCCTCCCCACAACAGACACCCTGTGAGGTGGGTGGCGCTGGGATAACTCTTTTGAGGACTGCTCTTTCCAGAACAGCTTTGACAGAACTGTGACTGACCCAAGGTCACACCAGCAGGTGCAAGTGGAGAAGTGGGGAATCAAACCTGGTTCTCCCAGATTAGAGTCTGCGTTCCACTACACCAAAAATACCTCACCTGTATCTCACGACTCCTCATTCATTTAATCCCTCCACTGAACACCTACTTAATTGAACATATCACTCTTCATTTTTTTAAAAAAAACCCGGGGGGGGGGGGGAATGCACCCCTTCCCTTTGCCTTCTTCGCCCATTTCTTAATCGCCTGTCACTCAGAAAGCTCCATTCATCCCTGGGGGTGTGGGCTTGGGAATCGTGTGGGACACCCACTATAAAGCTGTCAAATCCGATGCTCGAATTGGGCTCTCATAAACCCACGGATGAGCCCACACAATGTAGATTACGTTGTGGCGGGGGGGGGGGGGGGGGGGGGGGAGCACGGCCTATCCGAAACCAGAGGGCTCCAGATGACTCAAACCTCCGAGCGGAGCTAGACCACGCGCTGAAAGGAGACGTCAAAGACTTCAGGGTTACTGACCTGAAGGAAAATGCCTTCCAAACCCTGAATGCGGCTTGGGAAAAACAAGCCCTTTCAATATATTAATAGCTTTGGGGCTTGTTCAGCTCCCCGCGTATACCACATGCCCTCGGGGTTCACGCAGGGAACTATATGACACATTCAGTCTCACAGAGCAAAAGATAGGTAGCAGTGTTGGTCTGAAGCAGCAGGACAACGTGTGAGTCCAGAGGCACCTTTAAGACGGACAAAGGTTGATCCTGGGTATACTTTTGTGCGCATGCACACTTCTTCAGATACATGTGCCCTGAAGTGCGCAGGGTCCATCAATTTTCAGCTGCCCCCAACTTTCCTTGGATTTGTCTAATGTGTCCTGCAGGTATTTATTTATCACCAGGATTGACACTTCACTTCTATAAGCAGGGGCAGACGCAGTGGCTGGGATGGGGGAACTGGACAGTCTTTTGTAGAACCAAAGCAATTTTTGTTTCTCTGAATTAGGAGAATTCACTTGAATCCTAGAATCACAGAGCTGGAAGGGGCCAGACAGGCCATCTAGTCCAACCCCCTGCCTCAATGCAGGACCAGCCTAGAGCATCCCGGACAAGGGTTTGACTAGCTGCTGCTTAAAGACTCGCTAAACGCAGTTAACATTCCTCCTTTTGAGGTGGTCAGATTTTGTCACCATCTGAGTGAGCAAGAAGAAGGGCTGCACCAATGAGACCAAGGAATGAAGAAACAAAACGGTGGGGCCGTAGGAATAAATTTTATTCACTCTATATACCCCCAACACGTTTCGCTCAGCGCTTCCTCGGGGGGATCTGCACCGTTTCAAAGTGTCAGTGTTATTCACAATCAGCCAGCTGTGAACCCTACAATCACAGCTGGCCAAATGGGAAGAACACTGACACTTTGAAATGGTGCAGGGAGGACTGCTCCCTGAGGAAGGACTGCTCTTGACAGAACGGCTCGGAGAGAACTGTGACTGACCCAAGATCACCCAGCTGGCTGCATGTGGAGGAGTGGGGAATCAAACCCGTTTCTCCCAGATTGGAGTCGGCCGCTCTTAACCACCACACCACACTGGCTATGCTTCCTGCAGCAGCCGTTTTGTGGCAGCCACTTTATGGCCGTGCCTACTGTGTTGTGTCGGAACCCCAAACATGCCTGCAGGCTCAAAAAGGTTGGGGACCCCCCTGGTTTAGACTGACAGATTGTGAGTAGGGAAGGCCTGGGTTCAAATCCCCTCTCAGCTATGAAGCTCACTGGGTGACATTAAGGCAGCCATTCTCTCAGCCAACCCTACCTCGCAGGATTATTGGGCAGATGAAAAGCAGACGGGAGAACTGAAGGAGGTCCTTGGAGACAAGGAGGATAAAAAAAGTTTAATAATCTAGAAAGTGAGCAGGTTAAACCACTTATTGCAGAGCAGAGACTAGCAAAGGCAGCCAAATGCAACGCTGAAGCAGGTACCCTGATGGGCAGTCAAGATGTTTGGAGGGAAGGGAAAGAACGACAAACAGGGGCAAGCCACCGGCAGCCACCCTCTGCAGGGTGGAAAACACAACCCTTTCATAAAGAAAATCACAAAACCACCCAGGCCCTTCCCGTTGTAGACAGCTCCTGCTGATTCTGTCCAGACACATCCCTAGGAAAAGCTGAACAGAAGTAGTCATTCTCTTTAAAACCTCAAACCACGCACATCGCGAACCGGGAAGACATTATCCAAACAATAGGAGGCTATTTGGCATCTGCTTAATTAATATACAGACAGGATCAAGGAACTGCAACCATTTCAAACCAGAGTGGAACGTGGCTCAGGAGTATATTAGATGGATTCCTGCCAATCACAGCTTAAGATCCCAGGGTTAACCTAGGGTGAAGCAGGAACCCTGGTTATCTCTAACTGTGGCTAACCTCAGTGCTGATATAAAGATTAAACAGAAGCAGGCCAGATGGGTAGATTGTGAGAATGGAAGAGTACAGGCAGTCTTGGGACCCATTCCCAACTCTGTAGCCATCGTTAAGCTACTGGTACCAGTACACCAGGATTTGGCGTCTTGTCTTGCACACATAAGAGGGCCTTTCCCATGCTGAACCACAGAAAAAACCAGACATCTGCCTATGCAGCTTTGGGAAAACACGATGCAAATAGTTTTGGGCAGCCATCTGCAGCTGCTCAGCACGAACCGAAGGAACCAAGTGATCGGCTCACATCTGACTGCTACCTTCGAACACCATCAACCGTGTTCACAGTGAGATTTGCAGAATCCTTAATGGATAGTACTATTTTTGCCGCCTTCTCCCCATTTTTCTCTTCTTCAAATCAGTTATGCCCACTGTAGTGCCCTCTGGGGATAGGGGGACATTGTACCTGGAGTCCATGGGGTCTTGAGATCTTGAGCCCAGTCACTGTTCTGACACAGGTTGCTTTATTTATTAATTTATTAATCTATTAGCCACAAGGTATAGATAGGGGCAGGGGTATTTTTGGGCAGGAACGCACAGGAACGGAGTTCCGGATGGCTCCCAAGTTGGCCACGCCCAGCAGGAACTCATTAGCATAATAGGCCACACCTATTATAATAAGTTCCTGCTGTTGGGTGTGGCCTATTATGCTAATGAGTTCCTGCTGGGCTTTTTCTACAAAAAGAGCCCTGGATAGGGGCTCTGGGGCAAGTGATGCTCGGTATTCTTGATGCTTTGGGGGAGGGGGCAACAGTGGGAGGGCTTCTAATGTCCTGGCCCCACTGCTGGACCTCCTGATGCCACCTGGTATTTTTGGCCACTGTGTGACAGAGTGTTGGACTGGATGGGCCTTTGGCCTGATCCAGCACTGGCGTCTCTTATGTTCTTATGACCTTCTCAAAGTAGGTTTTGTCCATGTGAACTTGCTTCCCTCCTTGCTTTACAACATAAATAATTATTGTCTAAATATCTCCAGCATAGTGTCTTCGTTAACGGAAACATTTTAATTTACTTTTTAGAATTTGTCAGCCCTCAAATCCTACAAATTTTTAGTTTGCCAAATTTTTAGTAGAAGCTTATAAAATTAAGTCCAAACACATCACTGCATTTTAAGTGTTGGACACCTATTCTTTTCTATTTGTTTCTGATGTTTTATTGATTTAAATACATACTTGATCTGTATTATTGGCCCCTATCTTAATCAATTGTTTTTTGTCTCTGTTCTTAAGAGAGCAAGTTTGGTGTAGTGGTTAAGTGCACGGACTCTAATTTGGGAGAACGGGGTTTGATTCCCCACTCTTCCACTTGCAGCTGCTGGATGACCTTGGGAAAGCCATGGTTCTGTCAGAGCTGTCCTTAAAAGAGCAGTTTCTGTCAGAGCTCTCTCAGCCCTGCCTACCTCACAGGGTGTTGTGGGGAGAGGAAGGGAAAGGAGTTCGTAAGCTGCTCTGAGACTCTGAGTGAAGGGCGGGATATAGATCCAATCTCTTCTTCTCTTCTTCTTATCATCTATCAGACTTTTGTATTTATTCTTGATTGTAATTTACCAGCATCTTTTATGCCAATAAAGGCTGAAAGAAATATTAATCCAGACCCCTGACGGTGTGGCTCACTTCACCCACCTCGGGGTTATGGTACGTTACACAGGAGAAGAGCCACGATGCTGCAACCTGCCCCTTACTTCTCCCTTCTTCTTCTCCTGCCAGCCTCCTCCAATTTCTCCTTCCTCCCTTTTTATAGGCCCGGTTTCCAAGCCGAAGAGCCAGCACTGTCCGAAAACGTTTCCGTGGTCAAGTGGCCGGCATGACTAAACGCCAAGGTGCACGGAACGCTGTTACCTTCCCACCGAGGCGGTACCTATTTATCTACTTGCAGTTTCCTGTTTTCGAGCTGCTAGGTTGGCAGGAGCTGGCGGAGACGGGAGCTCACTCCGTCACGTGGCACTCGGGTCTCGAACTGCCGAACTACAGACCTTCCGTCCTGCAGCTCAGCGTCTTAACCTCTGAGCTACAGCGGCCACTATATGAAAGCTGATACCCTGCCACAAATTTTGTTAGTCTTGAAGGTGCTCCTGATACAGACAGAGTAACGGGGCTACCCATTTTGATGTAACAGAATCTGCGTAAGATCTGAGCCAGAGGCCTTCCCCCCCCCCCTTTAAACCATCCAGCCTAGTTGGTCCTAACAACAGATACTGTCTGACTTTTGTTTTTGTCTGGAAACTCTTAGCTTGCACTCTCACCACCGTTCAGGCACACAGGCAGTTCAGGACTGAGCGTCTTTGCCACATTTACTGGCTGAAAGTCTTGGCACTCACTTCTTGAGAAACGGACAGGGCACGGCGTGAATGGTCTGTTAGCACTCGTGAGGGGAGGAGGTTCCTTGCTATTTTAAATATACAGTCGAACAACATCTCCAAGATATATTTATAGGGCTGTTTGCTGCACGTATATCATTTCACTGGCTCAGTGTATAAGAATTCTGGGTGTGTGATTAAAAGGGACCTTTGCGCACTGAAAGAGGCGCTGGCAGGCGCTGCTTGAAATATGCATGGGCAGTGAAATTCAAACCAAGGAAGACGGTTTCAAGCGAAAAGGATTTTCATCTTGTGCAGGGCTTAAGCATACTCCGGTGCGGGAAGTCAGCGCCGTCGTTGAATCAATCCACACATTAGGACTAGCTGTAACAGTCAAGAGCCTCTCTGTGTATTCTCTCTCATCTCCGAGAAGCTTTTAGTTCCCAGCCAAAAATAGAGAACCCGTCATTCTCAACACGCTTTTATTCACTCTTAGAAAACTTAAGAGCAAGTGATCCAAGGAAACTCTTAAGTACGTTCCATTTGCATTATGTCCTCTCAGCCACACTTTTCCATCTGCTCCGTATTTATGTACCAGAAGTCCATCATTGCGGAATTCACAGCTCAGATCTGCCTGCAATGTTAAGATGTTGCCTGAAAGATTATTTATTTATTTATTCTTTGGATTTATATCACGCCCTCCCCGAAGGCTCAGGGCGGTTTAACAGATTAACAGTAGTGGGGGGAACGTAAAATGCCACAGTAAGAATCCCTTGAAACTAATCAGTTTCTTTCTCTCCCGCCACGATCCCGCAAATTCTTGACCACCACCAGCATTTGAATATGGGATTGGTATGAAGATGGGTCGCCAGTAGGGTCCCCAACACTGCCTTGGCAAATGCCAGGGGATTTGGGAGATGGTGCCTGTGGAGGGCAGAGTTTGGGGAGGATGTGATGTCACTTCTGTGTGACACTCTAGGCTGCCTCCTCTGGTCTCTGTGATCTTTACCACAGAGACAAGGGGAAATTCCTTGAGTATCACTAATGTGGAGGCCATTTTTTTTCTCCTGCTCTTCAGTTGCCTGGGGGGTGGGAAATTAGGGCTGGCACACAAATGGGAGGCCTGGTTGCAAGTAGCTGGCGCTCTGAAACTCGCACGCTCTCTGAAACAGTGATATAACAACACGTTATGTACAGTCTGGCAGGTGCACCGGTCTGTACTCTGCATTGTAGGCAGTTGGTAATTGTTAAGCTTCAGAAAAGGCCACAGAATGCTAAGTGTTGTGCCCTAACGATCTACCTACTCGTATGGTCTTCGTCAACTTCAGTACTGTTACCTAACATAAAATAAACACAACTGGCTGACAAAGGAGTGAATTTATACCTTAAGCATTAACAGTCTCAGACTTTTTTGGAGATAGATCAAGATGGGCAGCCATGTTAGTCTGTCTGTAGCAGCAGAAAAGAGCCAGAGTCCAGGAGTACCTTAAAGACTAACAAAATTTGGGGCAGGGGAGGAGCTTTTGGGAGCCACTGCCCACTTTTTCGGATACCAGATGCATCTGAAGAAAGGAGCAGTGACTCCCGAAACCTCATGCCCCATCACACATTCTCTTAGTCCTTAAGGTACAACTGGACTCTTAAACTTTTTTTGGCAAAGAGAGACATTTCAGAGAAGATGCTATAGCTAAGCATGGGAGTTATTTGCATTGCAGACACACACACACACACACACACACACACACACACACACAAGCTGCCCTGGCTTGAACGCCAAGTAAAGATCAGTTTAAGAAAAAGCCTTATATCAACCTTTCAGTCTCCTTCTGTGCCAAAGCTGTATGAGCTGCAAGAGGAGGAGGAGGTTTTTATAGCCCGCTTTTCACTACCTGAAGGAGTCTCAGAGCAGCTTACAATCACCTTCCCTTCTTCTCCCCACAACAGACACCCTGCGAGGTAATCAGGCCTGAGAGAGCCGTGACTGACCGAAGGTCACCCAGCTGGCTTCATTTGGAGGCACGGGGAATCAAACCCAGCTCTCCAGATTAGAGTCCACTGCTCTTAACCACTACACCAAACCGGGTCTCTGACAGAGAGGGCATGCTCTAGCTCACTGTGTACATGTTTACTCACTGTACAGAAATGTATTTATCCATACTCCTATTTTACCTTCTCAATTTTACCTTCTCAGTAATCACTATATAGAAATGTATTTATCCATGCTCCTATTTTACCTTCTCAATAACCCTGGCCAGGTAGGTCAGACTGAGACACGGTGAGTGGTCCGGGATCACCCAGCAAGCTTCCATGGCAGAGTGGAGACTTGAACCTGGGTCTCCCCAATCCTAGTCCGACACTTCAGCCTCTACCCGACACTGTTAGAAATTGTGATTTGCCCACCAATTTCGGTGTATGTTCAGTGTAGGTACTGAATTTTCGGTGTATGTTCGCTGTGGGTAGTGAATGTTCGGTGTATGTTCGGTGTAGGCAGTGAAATCTGTGCCTCTCTTTCAATGAGGGCCCAAGTATGTGTTTCACTCTCGCTCCGCCAGGACGGGGTCAAATTGCCGACCAGCTGGTCGCAATGTGCTATGGAGAGCTGACACATGGCACTCCTCAGAAGGGGGAGAGAACTGCTCGGCACAAAATAGACACTGTATCAAAACTATGCAGACGGCTGAGCTGCACCTTCTCTTTCACATGCTGTTCTTCACCCTCGCCGTGGAAACCAATTAAGTGTGGAAATCCAAACAGGGGAGAAACAGCACGGCAAATGCAACAGCAGATGCCTCCTCCCCGCCAGAAAAGCCGGCCTGCGCCGTTTACATGCGAAACCCAAAGTTGCTGGAGGCCCACCAGAAAAGGCCGTGCAAGCAGGTGCACCCACCTGTGCAAGTCGAACTCCAGCCAAGCCAGATCTCCCCCACACAGTCAGCTCCCCCATAAGGAAAGAAAACCCACACCGATCATATTCTCGGGGAGTGGAGGAGGAGGAGAGAGTAATTTATATCAATGGACACACGGACTACCCTCCCTTCGTGCAACAACTGTGGAGTTTCTCCCGTTACCCTTAAAATACATTCGGAGGCTGAGAGCGTCTTAGGAAAGAGAAGAAAAATCTCGCCCCGTGTGCCAGAGAGGCACAGCTGTATGGGTGCCAGTGCCCGCTTCAAGCTGCTGAGCATAGCACATTCCCAGTATTCACACCGGGGGTGGGGGGAACGGCTGCGAGCGGGATCTGTTACACTGTTGTTGTGCGTGTAATCGAATTTGTCAAGATGCTCAGAGCCCTGCTTTTCACTCACTTTAAGCGCTTAAAAATGGACACCCTTCTCTGTCTGGCGAGCCTCTAGTGGCTCACTGTAAAGGGAAGCAAAACACTCTTCCCGAAGATCCTTTTTCACGAGACGGGTATTAAGACACAAAGCTAAAGATGCCCCCACGCACTTGGAGCACGCTGCTCCTCTCGGTAATTGTACACGCTGCTCCTGGACTTCTCCCCTCAATGTTTTTAACCACAAAAAACCACAGAACTGATCTTTGCCGGATCAGATCGAGATCCGGCTAGCTTAGCGTTCTGTCTGTGACAGCGGCCAGCCGGATGCCTCTAAGTGCTCGCAAACAGGGAGTGAAGCTGATGCTATTTGTCCCACGTGTTCAGAAATGCCCTGCTTCTGCACATGAAGGTGCCTTTTAGATTTCGTGGCTTATAACTGTTGATGGAGCCTTCTCTGTGATGCCTCCCTTTGCCATAAGGACTGAACGGGTTGTGTGTGAAGACACTTTCGGAACTCTTAACACACATCTGCACTTTGGAAAAGCATCTCTGTAATGTGCTAGGGGTCTTGAACTTGGCACAGGCCCCTTCCTCCCTTTTTGTTGAACTCTGCCAGTTTTTTAAGACTGCTCGCATGCCTGTACTAACCATAACATAGGTCAGCAGGGCAAAAATTCAGGAAAAAAGCAAGCGGGTAAGAGGTAATATACATCCCACTGGATCTAAACGAAACCTTCAAAAATGCTATAAGGATATGAAAGGACAAGTGGTGGCCTATGAGATTTGCAGGGAGGAGGCCCCCACCCCTTGCACACTTGCCCCTCTACCTTTGGTCTGGTCTCCCCTCCACGGGGACCCGAGGGAAGCTTGTGGGGGATGGGGAAGCCTGCACATCCCTCTCCCGCTTGTTTTCCTTCCCCACTTCTCACTGCTCTGGCCTCCTATTTATCCCCGTCCCGCATCTCTCTGCATGCCTTCCTGTCTGCTCCCATCCTGCTGTGCCCGCCCATCTACATAGAACCATAGAGTTGGAAGGGACTTCCAGGGTCATCTAGTCCAACCCTCTGCACAATGCAGGAAATTCACAAATACCTCCCCCACACACACTCCCAGTGACCCCTGTTCCATGCCCAGAAGAGCACAAAAAACCCTCCAGGATCCCCAGCCAAACTGGCCTGGAGAAAAATTGTTTCCTGATCCCAAAGGGGCGATCAGCATAAGGACATAAGGCCATAAGAACATAAGAGAAGCCAATGTTGGATCAGGCTATGGCCCTTCCAGTACAACACTCTGTCACACAGTGGCCAGAAATACCAGGTGCCATCAGGAGGTCCACCAGCTGGGCCAGGACACTAGAAGCCCTCCCACTGTTGCTCCCCCAAGCACCAAGAATACAGAGCATCACTTGCCCCAGACCAAGAGTTCCTATCTATACCTTGTGGCTAATAGCCACTGATGGACCTCTGCTCCATTTCCCTGGGTTGTAAGAAAGGGCCACGAGAACTAAGCACTGATGCACCTCCCGGCCACTCTGGCCTCCCAGTTGTCTGCCACCTTCTGCAAGTGCCTACTTCCCCGCTGCTCTGCCTCCCCTGCCCATCCCTGTCACTTTGGTCTCTTGTCCATCCCCCTCGCCTGCTCTGTCTGCTTGCCGCCCCCACAGCCCAGCCTGTGCATCTGTGGGGGGAGCCGCAGAACCAGCACCTCCAGATCTCCTTCCCCCACTCACATGCAGCACTGCCTCCTCCAGTTCTCTTGATGGTCTGACAGAGGTGTATTGTCTGTCCCTTCCGCAAACTATGCTCATACATTTAGGGGGAATTTAAACCTCCTCCAATTTTTTAACTTTTTAGATTTTTCTACAAACCGGGGGGGGAGGGGGGGAGAGAAGTTGGCCGAAAAATCTCCCTTCTGTCTACATGGCCCCAATCTGTGGGCTTACGTATCTGCAGATGGAGACATTTGACTTTAAGATATACTGATGGAACTTAACAGCACTAACACATTTCATTAACATAATTTTTGAATAGAAGAGAGAGAAGAAGAAGAAGAAGAAGAAGAAGAAGAAGAAGAAGAAGAAGAAGAAGAAGAAGAAGAAGAAGAAGAAGAAGAAGAAGAGGAAGAGGAAGAAGAGGAGGAGGAGATTGGATTTATACCCTGCCCTTCACTCAGGAGTTTCAGAGCGGCTTACAATCTCCTTTACCTTTCCCTCCCTGCAGCAGACACCCTAGGAGGTAGGTGGGGCTGAGAGAGCTCTTTCGAGGACTGCTCTTGAGAGAACAGCTCTGATAGAACATATGACTGACCTAAGGTCACCCAGCAGGTGCAAGTGGAGGAGTGGGGAATCAAACCTGGTTCTCCCAGATTATAGTCCGCGCTCTTAACCACTACACCAACCTGGCTCTTATTTCTATACTTAATACTATCAAGAGACAACATCACAAGTAAAGATGACAACTTACCAGAACAGGTATTAACATGAAAAACTGGACATTGCAAGTTAGCTGTTAAATATTTTTACAGACATGAACACATTCAAGCCCTAAATGCACATCACAAGGTTTCCAGGTTTGCTCCAGGTGCTGTTAAACCAGATGTATGCTGCGAGTTGTGGGCTGAAATTTACTTTCCAGGAATACATGTGGAGACCATTTGGATCAGACAGCACTGTGCTTGGGGAGAAGGGGCTTAAGCCCCCCTCCCCCCCGGCCAGGCTATTTTCCCAATGTGAAATGGCCCTCGGAAGCAGCTATTTTCTCTTTCAGGAAACATCTGCATGTGTGTGGTAAGTGTCATCAGGTCTCTTCTGATTTATTGCAACCCCATGAATTAATGACCTCCAAAACATCCTATCGTTAACACTCTTGCCTTGATCAGGTCTTGCAAACTGAACGCCATGGTTTCCACAAAAGAGGGGTGTCTGTCCCCCCAACCCGGGGAGGATGGGAAAACAGCACAGGGGAAGCAGGGAGGGGACGTTTTCTAAGATCACTAGGGGTTCCATGTTTGGATTATCACCTGGCTTGAGAGGACCTGGGGTGGACCCAGAAACAATGTAACGTGGAGCCAAGTCCAGACTCACCCCAGAGATGCAGAACAGGACAATGACTCTGCGACCCACCTGTCGATTACATTTTTTTTTTGTCTAGTTTCAGCTCATAAGTTATCTCTTGGCAAATCAGGGGGTACTCACTTTAATGCAATAGGAGATGCAATTATCTTCGTAGTGCTTGCAACATCTGTGCCTCGGCCCTTGCTTACATCTGAAAAAAGAAGAACCAAACCAACATCAGTATGAGTCCCAGTTAGCTGAGGGGTGTTTTTTTTCTCCCCCCCTCTCCCAGCTTCAAAAGTGAACATGTTTTACCTTCCCCAGTTCCCTTGCTACTTCCGTATTCTTAGTCTGGTACAACCTCTGGGACACCCCCCCCCCCCCCCAATATTACTTTACAATAACTGCAACAGATATGAAAATCCCCTTGTAGCACATGTGAATAAAGGGAAGGCCTTTGTTCTAGGAAGAGCTAGTGTAAGGTAGTGACTAAGAGACTGAGCTTCCAACAAGGAAATCCCCAGCTCAAATCTTTGCTCTGTCACAACATTCAAAACACCTTGGGTTGGTCTTAGGCAAACTGTGCTTCTCAGTTACCAGGCCCCTACCAGTAACAGTTAATGGGTTGTATCCAAGGTCAGAGTTCATGGGAGAAGTTAGCAGAGCAGATCTTTCCACGTTTTCCCCTTCCCCAAGCAGCCAGCCATTTGTCCTGAAATTCCTCTCCCAGTATCTGAGAGAGTCTCAAAAAATTAAGCATAGCATGGGGCACGGTATCAACAAAAGGGGATCTGGTAGAAGTGCCTCCCTCGCCCCCTTACCCTGACACGATCACAAGAAGAAGAGGGAGGAGACAGAGGGAGAAGATTCCTCCTCATTGTTAGCGCTCCCAACCTATGGCAAATTCCGCCTATGAGGCTCTCCCGATTCTCAGATGGGAGTTTCAAAACTGACAACCACGTGGGGGAAAGATCCATCTGATCGACACCTCCGGGGAACAATTCCACTAGATCTAACCCCACTGACTCTTGTGGTAAGGATTACTAAGATAACAAGTGCAAAGAATGTAGAACGTTCACTGTTGTCTCATAAATGCTCAGTAATATTAACATTGTTCTATCAAAACTTGGTTAACCCATTTCAGTTCTATCTGGTCTTCCTACTTATCACGCCTCTCTATGGTCACAGGTTCCTGAATGTTGGCTGGCTTTGGTTTTTAACTATTATTTAAGAACATAAGAACATAAGAGATGCCAATGTTGGATCAGGCCAAAGGCCCATCCAGTCCAACACTCTGTATCACACAGTGGCCAGAAATACCAGTGCCATCAGGAGGTCCACCAGTGGGGCCAGGACATTAGAAGCCCTCCCACTGTTGACCCCCCCCCCCAAGCACCAAGAAGACAGAGCATCACTTGCCCCAGAGTCCCTATCTATACCTTGTGGCTAATAGCCACTGATGGACCTCTGCTCCATATGCTTATCTAATTCCCTTTTGAAGCCGTCCATGCTTGTAGCCGCCACCACTTCCTGTGGCAGTGAATTGCAAGGGTTAATCACTCTTTGGGTAAAGAAGTACTTCCTTTTATCCGTTCTAACCTGACCGCTCAGCAATTTCATGGAGTGGCCACGAGTTCTTGTATTGTGTCCCTCCTGCCCTTCCTTCTCTTCCTGACACATTGGGGAAGTACACAGACTTATCTCTGACTTCACACAAAGGGGGGGGTACACGCAGCTGCAGGCCCGTAGCTACGGTGGGGCATCTCGGGGCCACGCCCCTCGCTTTACAGCCACACCCCACAAGTTATTATGCCAGAAAGTCAGCTTTTAAATTTTTATTTGTGAATTACTTCAGTTGATTCACGCCGTGCCCTGATCTTGCGCCTTCTCCTGAATTGCCATTCCTGGCACCCCGTGGCCTTGCAAGCTCCGCCCTCCCTACCTGTTCCCATTCCCACGGTGTGGATGAACTGCTAAATAAATCCTCAATTCACTTGGCTTGGTGGCGGCAGGTTGCAGCTCCTGGCCTTACTACGGCTGGGGCAACAAGAGCCTCATCGTCCCACACAGAAAGGTAAAGCTGGGCTGCAGGAGAGAGCTGGATTCGCGTGCTTCTCCACTGTTACTCTCGCAACCATCCCCTGCTGGATGCCAACGGCTGTCTCTTTCTCTCCTGCCCTGAGCAGCATCTCTTTCTGCCTCTTCCTACCCCGCCATTGACTGGGTGGGGAGATATCCCGATAGCTCCAATTGGGCGGCTTGAGCCAATGCGGGGGGAGGGGGGTCAAAGGGAGAGGACAAAATTCTTTCTCGCCTCCCTCATTTTTTCTTGAGAACTGCGGCTGGAGAACGTGAAATTCACCGCTGTCTTCTCTTCCCTCTCAGGAGGCTGGTTAGAAGTTGGGGGAGAGATGGAGAGGAGATGAAACTGGTGAGGCATTTTTGTGTTCGTCCATCAGGCTGAGGGGAGAATGCGGTGGCCAGGTTTCCCTTCTCCCCTCCCCAGGCTGCCTAACCTTTGGACTTTCAGCTTTAAAAAAAATATTCACCAGGTGGATAGAGTGATAAACAACTTGTATCATCATCATCATCATCATCATCATCATCATCATCATCATCATCTTGTATCATCATCATCATCATCATCATCATCATCATCATCATCATCATCATCATCATCATCATCATCATCAGTATGGCTGGAGATCCTGGAGGATTTTTGTGCTCTTCTGGGCATGGAACAGGGGTCACCGGGGGTGTGGAGGGGGAGGTATTTGTGAATTTCCTGCATTGTGCAGGGGGTTGGACTAGATGACCCTGGAGATCCCAACTCTATGATTCTATTATTATCATTATCATCATCATTGTCTTTATTATTAGTCATAAGGTTAATGATGATAATGATGATGATGATGATGAAGAAGAAGAAGAAGAAGAAGAAGAAGAGAATGACAGTCTTGTACACTTGTGTACAGACAGACACATAATGGATACCCCACAAGCAGGGCTTTTTTGGTGGAAAAAGACCAGCAGGAACTCATTAGCATAATAGGCCATACCCAACAGCAGAAACTCATTAGCATATTGGGCCACACCCCTGACAGTACCACTCATTAGCACATTAGGCCACACCCACATGTTACCAGAAGTGTGGTCATCCAGCCACACCCACCTTTTGCTTCTTACTCTGTTTACCTTGTTTGTTGTCAAAACCCAGAGCTTTTTTGTAGCAGGAACTTCTTTGCATGTTAGGCCACACACCTCTAATGTACCCAATCCTAATGAGTGTCTGCTGTTGGGTGTGGCCTATTATGCTAATGAGTTCCTGCTGGGCGTGGCCAACTTGGGAGCCAGCCGGAACTCCGTTCCTGTGCGTTCCTGCCCAAAAATAGCCCTGCCCACAAGAAAAAATATGCCCACAAGCCAAAAAACCCTGGCTACGGGCCTGCACAGCTGGTAGCCCTCTCAGTTTAGGGAAACGATTTGATGGCCCGGGGAAAACATGTCCACACAGCTCCCAACAAGAAGCTGCCCTCCCCCCTCTCTCTCCCTTTTCTCGAGCAGCAGAACTGTGCATTTTCTACTGCCATGCAGGTTTCCAGCAGAATTTCTTTGGGCAGGGAATCTGAAAGAGATAAATGCTTTGGGGGGCACCATCCAGTTGTCAGACACATCAAGTGGCATTACAAGGAAATCAATTTGATCCTGGCTCTGGAAAATTACACTTTCTTGTAGTCAAGTATTTGTGGTCTGAGCACAGAATAACATTACTCAATCCCTGTTACCGTGCCAAAATATTTCTGGAAGCTTTGAATTATGCGCTATAAAGTATATCAGTCATAAATCACCCGCGAGGTCAGTTTGTATAGCAAAAAAAAAAATCATAATGAGGAAGCGATCGAGTTACAGACATTTAGAGTTAGTTGTATCTGAAAGGAAACATATGGGAGAGAAACCTGATAGAGGATTAGGATTAAGAACACAATGGTTTTTCAGACATACGCAAGTGGGAAGTTAGAAATACCAACGAAAGTTCATTCCTCTCATTTGGTGAGCGTTCAAGCCTTTCCTTGTAAGTGAGCACTTTCGCTGATGGGCCTACTGATCACGCTTCACTGGCTTTTCGTTCGTGTTTGTGAGCATGTTGAGAGAATTAGAGGCCCTATTTATTTATATTGGAGGACTAAACCTCGCCAAATATGGAAACATTGGCCCCTATCGAAGGCCTGGAGGATATTCAGAGAGGTGGCTGAATAAAGCCTGTCCCCGACTCCCAATTCCTGGTATTCCAAAGAGGTCTCCCATCCAAGTACTTGCCAGAGTCGACCCTGCTTCGCTTCCGAGATCTGACGAGATTGGGCTTGCCTGGGATATCTAGCCCCTTGGTCCTTGAATTTGCTTTTAATGTCATGTGAAGATCAAGTTTAAAGCACCGATCTGAGTCTTGGGTGCCTCGCGCTCTACCGGAACAGGGCGGCGTCAGCCGTTTCTACTGTGGATGGCCAGAAGACAGCATTGCCGCTGCCAGCTGAGAAGATGACATCTGGGAACAAAAGGCTTCTGTGCCAGTTCCTTTAACATCATCAACCATAGTCCGGTCCTCAGCCTTAAGCACCCTGTTGCTCAGATACAGCTCTGCGCTGCTTTCAGACTGCCTCAGCTCACTGGTCTGCCTACCCAAGGACCAGCTTGGCTGCCCACAAGAGTGCCTGATTCCCAGCTTCACCGTCTGCCTCACCATTACCTGCTCGCTTCCAGGTCTGACATAAGGCTGCTTTCTAGGCTCTGCTAGTACTGCCGCAGGAAATCAACAAAGGGGTTGTTTGAATTTGCAATACCTTCCTGCTCTGAGGAAGGCAGTGCCTATTAAAGTCCCATATGGTTTGGGACCAGTAAACCTGAAGCACTGAACCAACCTGACCACGACTGGAAGCTTCTGAGGCCCCAGTTTCAGGCACCCCTGCCTTCTGAGGCAAGAGGTAAGGCAACCTGAAGAGAGGGGCCTTCTCAGTCGTGGCACCAAAATTATGGAACTCCCCCTCCCCCGGGACATCCATCTGTCCCCTTCTACCACTGCCTTCCACCAACAACAAGTGAAGGCTTCTTGTTCTGCTCGACGTTCTCAGAGACACCTTTTGGTCCTATGTTTTAAGTGCCATCTCTGTATTTCTACACTGTGCATTTTATTTTTGATTTTAGCTGGTTTTATTATCTGCTCTTTTTATGAAATTTGGTTTTAATTGTTAGCGGCCCTGGTGGGAAGAGAGGAGGGATACATGTCTTGTAAATAAATAAATAATAAAAGCTTTGTTGTTGCTCAAGTCCAAAAAATAACTGAATGCACACTGAATTAGAACATACGAGAAGGCAATGTTGGATAAGGCCAATGGCCCATCCAGTCCAACACTCTGTCACACAGGTGCCATTAGGAGGCACACCAGTGGGGGCCAGGACACCAGAAGCCCTCCCACTGCTGCCCCCCCCCCAGCACCAAGAATACAGGGCATCCCTTGCCCCAGACCGAGAGTTCCTATCTATCTCTTGGGGCCAATAGCCACTGATGGACCTCTGCTCCATACGCTTATCCAATTCCCTCTTGAAGCCGTCCATGCTTGTAGCCGCCACCACCTCCTGTGGCACTGAATTCCATGTGTTAATCACTCTCTGGGTGAAGAAGTACTTCCTTTTATCTATTCTAACCTGACTGCAATTTCATTGAGTGCCCATGAGTTCTTGTATTGTGAGAAAGGGAGAAAAGTACTTCTTTCTCTACCTGCTCTATTCCATTAAAAAAAAAGAATGTTAACATGTTAACTCCTTAAAATGTTGCACCCACACGTTGTCCACGAGTTTCTTTGTTACAGCAATTATGTTCATTCTCTGTGTCACGTCTTCATGGTGCTTTCCTTTTTTCTCCCTTCTCAGAAACGTAGCTTCTGGTGCAAATGAATGTGTAGGAATTTCTTCTTTTCCTACAATGAATCTGAAGGGGGAAAAGAAACCAACCATTACCTGATCAGTTTAACACCCTTAAACAGAAAAGAGGCATACAAAATAGGATATCTGAAGCCAGAGAAAAGCAAGAGTCAAGAAGCACCAAAGACTCCCAAAATTTTGTGGCAGGGTATGAGCTTTTGTGAGTCACTGCTCACTTCTTCAGATACAGCTAGAATGTTATCTATCAGAGCTCTTTCAGCCCCACCAACCTCACAGGGTGTCTGTTGTGGGGAGAGGAAGGGAAAGGAGATTGTAAGCCACTTTGAGACACACAAGGCCTGCTGGGTGATCGTGGGCCAGTCACCATTCTCTCAGAGCTGTTCTCTCAAGATCAGCTCTCTCAGCCCCACCTGCCTCACAGGGTGCCTGTTCTGTGGGGAGAGGAAGGGAAGAAGATGGCCAGCCGCTCTGAGACTCCTTCAGGTAGTGAAGGGCAGGGTATAAAACCAACTCTTCTTCTTCTTCTTCTTCTCCCCCCCCCCTTCCAGGGAGCCACCTCTGTGGGCAAGCCAGTCCTCCACTTTCCCCTTCCACTAAAATCTACGCATGTCAAACCTGCATTTCTTTCAGGGCTCACACATTAACATACGTGAATGTTATACTGAATCAGACCCTGGGTCCATCAAGGTCAGTATCATCTACTCAAACTGGCAGCAGCTCTCCAGGGTCTCAGGTAGAGGTCTTTCCCGTCGCCTGAGCCTTTCGACTGGAGATGCCAGGGACTGAACCAGGGCCTTTCAGCACGACACGCTGATGCTCTGCCACTGAGCCACAGCCCCTCCCTGAGCTTGGACCATAAAAGCTGCCTACTCATGTCCCAGAGCGCTGTTGATTGTATGTATTTATGCTCCTTCTCTTCTAGGGGTCAAGTAAAGAGGCTCCAGACACATCATACATGGAAATACTATGGAAAAAGTAACAACCAGGAAATCACGACATTGGAAAAAAGTTGAACACATTCTTTGCATAATGTTTTTATATATATGTATATGTATATATATATGTATACGTATACGTATATATGTATGTATGTATATATTTCACTTAAATTGGGATGATCCCTTCAGGAATTTTATTTTTTTAAAAAGACACAATGCTTATCCCGTTTGCTTACTTAAGTGCTGAGAATGTGAATCCTTTCAAGCCATCTTTGCACCTGAAACACAAAAACAAGCATCTTGGGTACGTTTTCAACCGGTAGTTGCCAAGCATACCGAACATTCCTCTGCAACCTATTTCTCAATACACATCAAGCCTTGGAGTGGGATAGATTGATTAATTAAAGTCCGCCTTTCTTACAGGCACTCCAGGCGGATTACCCATAACTCAGTACAATCCCTAAAATGGGACATTCATCAACCAACGCATTAGGATTTTAGAAGTCTGGAACCACTAGAAAGAACTGAAGTACAGAATCAGTATTTATATGACATATCTAGCAGTACAGAAATTACATAAACACAATCCTACTTATTAATAAGCTACGTGCAGCAGTATTGACAACAGTCCCTAATCATTTATCCAACAACGGCCCCGTTCATACGAGGCAGTTAGGGCCGGGAGTGGGCCGGATTGGAAGCGCAGCAAACGGGTGCGATCCCACGCCAACATCTGGCTGGCGTCGCGCTCCCACCTCCAATCTGGCCCTTCCCCCGATGAAGCGTGTCAAAGATGAACCATCTACCTTCAGTGGTTCATCCGGATGGTCCGCTTCATTCCGGCTGTGGGATCGGCGGCGTGTCTTGCCGCCGTCGCATCCCCGGCCCCCTGCCTTACTGCGCATGCTCGAGCATGCGCAGTACGGCAGCCTCCCCCTCCGACTGGTATCTTCCTCCCCGGCATCTGATCGTGCCGGGGAGCAACGGAGCGCGGCAACCGGGATCGGTGGGATCCCGCCGGGGCGTTTCTTTTTTTGCGCGGCTTTTAAAAACCGCACTTCGCCCCGTCTTTTCCCTGCCGTGTGGCAGGGGCCAACGTTTGCAAAACCATTTTGTATAGTGCAATCCTACTACCTGTGTAGAAGAGCCCTCCTGAATTGCTCAGTTTTGCATTTCACTGTATCTGATGAAGCGTGCGCGCAACATGAACGCTTATACCGGGATTACAACTTTGTTGGTCTTAAAGGTGCCACTGGACTCGAACTCTGTTCAGTTTTGCATAGTTTGCAGAAATCTGTTTATCGTCAGTCATTACGATCTTTATACGATACTAGAGCTTAAATGTACAGATTTCAGAAAAGTGGTTTAAAACACACTCTACGAAAATGGACAACCCCCCCCCTCAAGTTCACCAAGGTTAGAGTAAAAAGTAGAAAGCTTAAGTTCCACTATTTCACCAGTAGATGTCCCTCAAAAGCAGCAATTCGAGAGCAACTGTTTGTATGTCCAGAGAGCTCAAAACCGTTTATCAAGGAAACCAAAGAAACCTTGCTGCCATATTTCCCCCCCTCTCAGTAGTGGTCACGGGATTTAACTTCCGGAGACACAGGTAATGGTTAGTTCAGGAGAACCATCTGCCATAGAACTTTTCAAAGTGTGATTCATGCCAAGATAGGAACTGAAACGTCGGCACATCTGAACTACAAACTTAAAAGTCCCCAGCCTCTGTATGAAACACTGTTCTCCAGCAAAGAACTGTCCTTGTAATGAAGGAATTAGGGAGCCTTATCTCAAATTCCCACCCTGACTTGGATAGCCCAGGCAAGCCCAGTCTCCTCAGTTCTTGGAAGCTAAGCAGGGTCAACTCTGGCAAGTTCTTGGATGGGAGACCTCCTTGGAATACCAGCAGTCGGGTGGGGGGGGGCAGGCTTTATTCAGCCACCTCTCTGAACATTCCTCCAGGCCCCGAGTGGGGGTCAGTCACCAGAGGTCACCATGACATCCAGGGGCACACACACTCACATGCACGCACACACATGGAAAATACCCCCCCAAAAAATTCCCAAAGGACGGAAGAAGAGCATGCCGTCAAGTTACAACTGACTCATGGCAACCCCCGGTGCTCTTTTTGTAGAAAAAGCCCAACAGGAACTCATTAGCATAATAGGCCCACACCCAACAGCAGGGACTCATTAGCATATTGGGCCACGCCTCCTGACAGCACAGCTCATTAGCACATTAGGCCGCACCCCCATGTTACCAGAAGTGTGCTCATCCAGCCACGCCCACCTTTTGCTTCTTATTCTGTTGACCTTGTTTGTTGTCAAAACCCAGGGCTTTTTTGTAGCAGGAACTCCTTTGCATGTTAGGCCACACACCCCTAATGTAGCCAATCCTAATGAGTTTCTGCTGTTGGGCGTGGCCTATTATGCTAATGAGTTCCTGCTGGGCATGGCCAACTCCATTCCTGTGCGTTCCTGCCCAAAAATAGCCCTGGCAACCCCATCCCCAGGGCATTCCAGGCAAGAAAACCATCACAGGTGGTCTTTCATTGTCTTCCTCCACAGAGCAACCCAAGATTTGGGTTCACTAGCGCCTTACAAATCAGCGAGGTTTCCAGCGTATAGTGTCAACACTCCCTTTGTCAGATAGCACATTGACTTCGTTTTAGAATATTGTAATTTTGAGGTACTTTTAATAATTTGAAGCTTTTCTGATATTACTGTCTGTATTGACAAATTAAAACAGTAAAGTATTTAAAAAAAAGAAGATACCAGATGTCTGAGGAAGGGAGCTTTGATTCTTGAAGGATGACACTCCAAAAATCTTATTGGTCCCCCTAAGGTGCTACTAGGAGCTGCGGTGCCTCAAGTGGTTAAGACGCTGAACTGCAGGCTGTGGGAGGTCGGTAGTTCAGCAGTTCGAGACCCGAGTGTGCTGCATGACGGAGTGAGCTCCCATCTCTAGTTCCAGCTCCTGCCAACCTAGCAGTTCGAAAGCAAGAAATTGCAAGTAGATAAATAGGTACCACTTCGGTGGGAAGGTAACAGAGTTCAGTGCGCCTTGGTGTTTAGTCATGCCGGCCACATGGCCACGGAAATGTCTTCGGACAGCGCTGGCTCTTCGGCTTTGAAACGGAGATGAGCACCGCAACCCTAGAGTCGGACTCGACTGGCTTTCGAGCAAGGGAACCTTTACCTTTACCTTTAAGGTGCTACTGGACCCAAATTTTGCTCTTCTACTGCAGACCAACTCAGCTACCCACCTGAAAGCAGCGACTCCAGTCATCCTTGGTGGTTACCCATCCAAGTACCAACTATGTCCAACTCTGCTTAGCTTCCACACTCTAACCAGCTTGGGCTCAGGCGACGCCAGGCTATTCAGGACTATCTCCACATATACTGACCAGCCCAGGTTTTGAGGAGCTTGGAGGCCCGTAGATAAAGTGGGGCCTGCAGGGCTCGGCCCCCCTAGTGTTTCTTCTGGGTTCCTTCCCCTCCTGAGCTGGCCCCAAACTGAATTAATTTATTAATTTTGATTTAATCAGCTCCTCCCAAAAAATCCCTAGCTATAGGGCTGGGAACTTGTGACAGGAACCCACACTGCCAGTCGGTGGGGTCCTACAGAAGAGCCTTCTCAGTTCCTATTAACAAGTTATGAGCATATAAAGCTGCCTTACTTCAAAGTCAGATCATGAGTCTACCTAGCTCAGTGCTGTCAGCCGTGACTGGCAGCAGCTCTCCAGAGCGTGGCGTAGAAAAGGGTCTTTCCCTATGGTGGTCTGGAGAGCCAGTTTGGTGCAGTGGTTAGAAGCACGGACTCTAATCTGGGAGAACCGGATTTGCGACCCCACTCCTTCACATGCAGCTGCTGGTGTGACCTTGGGTCATTTACAAGTTCTTTCAGAGCTGTTGTCTCAAGGGCCGTCCTCAAAAGAGCTCTCTCAGCCCCACCTACCTCACAGGGTGACTGTTGTGGGGAGGGGAAGGGAAAGGAGATTGTACACCACTCTGAGACTCCTTTGGACAGTGAAGGGTGAGGTATAAATCCAATCTCTTCTCTTCTTCTTCTTACTGCCAGAGATTGGACCTGGGTCCTTCTACAAGCCAAGCAGGTGCTCTCCCACTGAGCCACGGCACTTACCCAAACTGCCCCTCAGTAAGTGCAAGAGTCACTATCTTTACAGGCCCCTTTCCTTGGAACTTGGAAACACACTTATTTTGGAAGGCCTTTGCCAGTATCGATTGCTGCCTCAGAGGGTTTAATGTTATTCTGATTTTGTAGTGGCAGGATCTTCTACAGTATTGTTAGTTGCATTTGTGGTGCTTCATAACAGAAAGGCATTTTATAAATCTACTACACAGACAAATGTATAAATTTCTAACAAATTATCAGGTGGGTTTCTCTCTCTCTCTCTCTCTCTCTCTCTCTCTCTCTCTGTTCCACCAAACCACGCCCCAATTTAGTAGAAAGCCCAGCAGCACCTTTAAGACTAACAAACTTTTGTTGTAGCATAAGCTTTCGAGAAACACATCTCTCTTCGTCATTGACAAAGAGAGCTGTGTTT
The DNA here is from genome assembly GCF_001447785.1 of Gekko japonicus. NCBI lineage: Eukaryota > Metazoa > Chordata > Lepidosauria > Squamata > Gekkonidae > Gekko > Gekko japonicus. The sequence continues at coordinate 462,368 of NW_015177026.1, read as the reverse complement.
CTCGAAAGCTAATGCTACAATAAAGTTTGTTAGTCTTAAAGGTGCTGCTGGGCTTTTTACTATTTTGCAGCAACAGACTAACATGGCTAACTCCTCTGGATCTATGCATCATTTTTAAGAGAAGCCATAAGGTGGCAACCAACAGTCAACGGACTACTGAACCTGCTCTGACTCCAAGAAAAAATGTCTTTGCACTGTATTCAAAACAATATAAGCTACAGCTGCAAAATCACACTTCCAATGGTAGGAGGGACACACACACCCCAAATTGGCACAGTTCTCCTGTATGGAAGCAAGCTCTGCCCGACTGAAGACTACTCTTAAAGCAAGTCTAATTGCTCTTGGGCTGATCACGCAGGCGTGCCTAATTTCCACCCCCACCCCCTATTGTGTGGGAAGGCAAAGGGGTCTCCACACTACATTGTAGGGCTAAATGTCAGCAATTAGGGCTTCCAATTTTTTTGATTAGCGCAGATTTTTTCTTTTTTGCTGACTGCCTTTCAAAAGCTCTCCAGAACCCCGATGACAAGGATTAATTATTGGAGAATGCAATAACGTGGACCACGTGGAAAGACAACGGCAGAATCAAAAGCGATTATAAGGTGCAGAAGTGAATTAGAAAAAGGACAACTCCAGAGCCTCCTTAAATTCATGGAACTTGTCGTTGGAGAGCTGCGTGTTCAAGGGAGCAGAGCCCATTTGTGGCAGGAAACGCTGCCAAGTCACAGTTGACTTACGGCAAACCCCCCACCACCACCATAGAGTTTTCAAAGCAAGAGGTTGACAGAGGCGGTTGGCCATCCCCTTCCTCTGCGTAGTGACCCTCAACGTCCTTGTTGGCCTCCCATCCCGGTACTAACCAGGACCGACACTGTTTAGCTTCTAAGAGCTGATGAAATTGGGCTACCCTGGGCTATCCAGGTCAGGGCACAACAATATTTCATTATTTATTTATTTCAAGGATTTAGATTTCTCCTTTCCGCCTCTTAGGCTTAAAAAGGTGGGTTTTTTTAAAAAGTTGCAGCAAGGAAAAACACCCACATGTAGGGCTTATACCCCAGACCAGTACTTTTTTTGTAGAAAAAGCCCAGCAGGAACTCATTAGCATAATAGGTCACACCCAACAGCAGAGACCTATTAGCATATTAGGCCACACCCCTGACAGCACAGTTAATTAGCATATTATGCCACACCCCGCATGTTACCAGAAGTGTGGTCATCCAACCACACCCACCTTTTGCTTCTTATTCTGTTTACTTTGTTGTCAAAACCCTGGGCTTTTTTTGTAGCAGAAACTTCTTTGCATGTTAGGCCACACACCCCTAATGTAGCCAATCCTAATAAGTGTCTGCTGTTGGGTGTGGCCTATTATGCTAATAAGTTCCTGCTGGGTGTGGCCAACTCGGGAGCCAGCCGGAACTCCGTTCCTGTGCGTTCCTGCCCAAAAATAGCCCTGCCCCAGACCAAATCCCCCGCCTGTATGGCTAACGTCTCGATGCTACAGGGCTATGCTGAAGGCTCCAATTCCCTCTACAGTCCCTCTCTCCCTTGTCTTAGGGGCAGAGTTCCCTCTAAGCTGAATTAGTGTGAGCTGGCTCACAGTTTTTTAGCCTCCAGCTCACACATTTTTGTCTTAGTTCAGGAAGGATGACTGCAGAGCAAGCTAATTTATGCAGCAGCCAAATCACTCGGTCACAACTTGAATGCCAGTAGCTCACAAAGTAGAATTTTTGCTCACAAGACTCCACAGCTTAGAGGGAGCATTGCTTAGGAGGGGTATGCAATATACTTTGGTGCCAAGAAAGGGAGGTTCCCTTCCACTAATATTTCCCAGAGAGCCCTTCTACCAGAAAGGGACATGTCCTTATTCATGGAATGCCCTCCTCTTCAATGAGACATCCAGTTTCATTAAGGTGCCATCAAGCTTTGCTTAAAAAATCCAGGACTTTTATTATTTATGCTGCTTCTGTTATTTACTGGGTGTTATTGTAATTCAGGGGCTTGGAGTTTCTGCTTATCCTCACAGCTGCTGTGTTGCAGATTTAATACGGAAAAGCAACCTTCCATATCATCGAAATAAACAAAATACGCACACCAGCAAACCAGTAAAAAGATGCACCGGAAGAAGAAATTAAGGCCCAAGTCACTGATAACAAAATTATGCCAGATGCTGCTGACGACTTTTTAAAAGCTTAAGTATTAAATAAATCCTATTAGCCCGAGATAGACACATGGAAAAGCAAAATTCATGCATTCATTCTTTTGCATTAAAAAAAATCATGGGGTGGATCCTGCAGATCTCTTCTGCTAACACCAGCACTTTCCTTCGGTGCAACTTAACTTGGCTCGATCCATGCCCCTTTACTCCTTTATGCTGACGATGCAGTGCTATTCGTATAGGGCTGAAACGCCTTTTGAAGAGCTTTGTAGACTATTGTGAAAAGAACAGGCTAGTTCTGAATTTTGAAAAATCCAAAATTATGATCTTCAGTAAGAGTTGGAAGCCGTTCAGATGGAATATCGAATGCCATTTTACTGAACAAGTCAAAAGCTTTAAGTACTTGGGTATCCACTTTTACTATAACACAAGATGGGTCTATCATAAAGAGAGAGCAATTGAGGCAGCAAACAACATCGCTGCGCTATTATAGGGATATCTGATCTCATTTTATTACTCCACTTTTAGATGGTAAGAATTGGCATTCTGATGACTCAATTATTCACTTCCTTCTGTTTAATTCTAATTGTGAAATAACGGAGGCTGTTGCAAAATTTTTACATTATGCAATCAGAAGATGAGGTTTGAATAGCCAGGTGTAAGTGACTGATGTATCTTAGTATTTTGCTGTATTCCCATGATTTGTGCTATCAATGCCAATAATGGTTTGTGTGTGTGTGTGTGATTCCTTTGGTGCAAGGAGACCTCTGCAGATATAAGAACCTCCTCGGTTGTCAAGAGAAGGTTCCTTACGTTAGCCAAAAGGGGAACTGATTTATAAGATCCAATCCATGTTATATATATATATATTTAAGTGAAAGTTAAACTTTGACATTTTTAACTGAAATAGAGCTATGCTTTGCAAGTATTTCTGTAGAGCTATATATGTCAGACTCGGCCATCAAGAAGGATCTATGGACAGGATATTAGATTCCAGTAGGATCTTTCCCAGGGGACTGTCCTAGAAAGGGAAAAAAACAAACCATGGGCAGCCAATTTACTGTTCACTTGCATGCTTCCACTGGAATTACAAGTGATCTGAGCTGGGCAAAACAGCCGAGGCAATTTCACAAAACAAAAGGGAAATTAAAAAAATATATATTAAGATAGCAATCTTCTCCCTCTCCCCCTCCAGAGTTAACTTGAGGTTTCATTTCTTCCTCTAATTGCCCATAGAGCTTATGGTTACGGGTATGATCAACAAAAAGATCTTATTCCCATCCCTATTTTATTACAAACTCGTATCACATTGGCTGACGTCACCCGGAGCGGGCTAAAAAGAGGAATTCAGTGTTTAAGTGGGGGGGGGGGAGAGAAGAGACGTTAGAGGTTCGGTTTCAAGGAAGGGAATAATAAGTTCAATAGCAGAGTAAAGAGATGAAGCCTTTTAAAAAAGAAATCATGCTCATGTCAAGTGACCTGCTTCAAAAATTGACAGAAATTATATGGAAAAGAACAGAACTTGAACTGAAAGTAGACAGTAACATTTCTATACATACAAGGGTGTGTTGCTGCCAAGTCCCCCCTGGCCACTTGCAGGAGATGGGGGGGGGGGGGGGTGGCCAGATCCAGGTTGGGAAACTTCTGGAGATTTGGGGATAGAGCCTGGGGAAGACAGGGACCTCAGTGGGGTACAAAGCAGTTTCCAAATGCATCCATTTTCTCCAGGGGAACATATCTCTATAGTCTGGAGATGAACTGTAATTCCAGGGGATCCCTAACAAGGGCAGTAGCCTCCAATATGGCTACCCCACCAGGTGAGCCGATACAAGCAGTGGAAAAGCAAAGAAGAAGGGGTGATCATGCGTTGCTGTGTAAAAACACTTAACAGCTTGTGGGAAACTCCCATCAGACACCTGGCGAGGCCTCCACTGAGGCCGGCCGAGAGGGACCTCCTCTCTTTCACTGAGGCTATCAGGTCACCTGGAGGGCTGACCCGTGATTTTATACACACACATAACTTTTCAGCGCTGTAGAAAGAAGAATATGTTGAAGATGGAGGGACAGCTAGATTCGAGCCCAGTAGCACCTGGGACAAACGGGGGGGGGAGCTTTTGAGAGTCAAAGCTCCCTTCGTCAGATACAAGCAGGAAGGGAGCCTTAACTCTTGAAGCTCCTACCCCCCAAAATCTTGTTGCTCTCTGAAGGTGATGCTGGACTCAAATCTTAACAGTTCTACTGCAGAACAACACGGCTACCCTCCAAAGCCGTTTTCCTAGATGACTGGCACAGACAGGGAAGATGCATAAAACAATTCCCAATGTAGATAAAATCAATTAAGGAAAGCAGTTAATAATTACTACATAATTACTACCATGGCTTAAAAAAGAGAGAGGTGCTGGAACTCTCAAGAGGGAAATGAAGTTTTCTTTTTTCTTTTTTGGATCCCCATAAGGGGAATTTTTAATTGGCTTTTTTGAAAGACTACAAACTATAACTGAAAATATAGGGAGGGGAACAACATCTAAGGAGAAAGAAAAAGAGACCCACTACTAACTAAAAACCCAAGAGTAAGGAGATCAATACATCAGCTTATATCAATATTATTTTAAAAAGCTAGTAATACAATGAACATAGTCGTTTATGCTAAATTACTTATTGATTAGCCATCTCTTTAACTGTTTAAAGAAATCCCTAGAGCATCCCAAAGTTATTTCAACATTTTTTCAGGCACAAATCAGAGTCCTTCAGCCCTTATTTATTCTTATCTTTTCTAATCCTCAGTTTATATGAGCTTTTGGGGGCAGCCACCCCCTTTTCAGAGAGGGAGTCCTCGTCCGACGACCCTGAGCCCAATTCACCATCAGATTTGCTTTCTTCTTCTTCTTCCTTTCTGTCCTCTTCTGGTTCCCCGAGCACTGTTCGCAGAAAGTCACGTGCTTTGAAAACAGAGTCAATCTTTTCTTTTTTTATTGTGGAGTTTGAAAATGACTTCTGGAATTAGCCATCTGTAACTGATGCCATTTGTTTGTAAGAAAAGGATTAATACTTTGTAGTTCTTTCTCTTCTGTCTTATGTCAAATGGAATGTCTTTTAAAATCCTGATGTTGTTGTCCCCAATTTTCAAGGGTACTCCCGTAGTTGCTTTCAAGATAGCATCCCTCACATGTCTCTTCGGGAATCTGACCACTATTTCCCCAGGCAGATTGTTTTTCTTGATGTATGAGGAATAGGACCTGTAGACCACATCCATCTTGCTGTAGAGGTATTCCGCTGTCCAATCTGTCATTGGGGCTATTGCTTCACTTAGTCGTTGCTTCAGATTCTCTCCTTAAATTTCCGGGACTTGAAACCGAAGGACCAAATTTGCTTTCTCCATTTCCAGCTGTAAAAGTTTTGACTCTTCCGTAGCTTGCTTCATTTTCAGCTTTTGCATCTTTTTCTAAACTTTTTTAGTGTTGGCATCCATTTCCTTCACCTTCTCTCCCATTTGCTCCGTTGCTTTTAAAGATTGAGTCAATTGCAACTGTTGTGATGCCAAACTGCCTGATTGTTGACAGTTGTAGCTTGATATTAGTCATCTCCTCCAGCAGAGGGTGCAAGGAATCAGCCAACAGTTTTGAGAGCTCGGTAGCCTCTTCCGTTCGAGGACTACCCACTACTTTCAGTTTCAACAGCTTTTCTTTCTCCAGTTTCTTTCCCGCCATCTTTTTGGATTTGTTTACTTTTCAAAAAATTGCTCAAGTCTCTGATATTTGCCCAAATGCTTATTTGCACTCTGGTAAGTCTCTTAAAACAGATTTAAGTGCTTATTTTTCTGCTCCCCCCTCATCCGTGTTTTGTCTTTGCAGTTTGGAGGAACCCCTCCCCCACTCGCTTTCCTGTCGCTCTTTATAGGGGGGGAGCTTTCTTTTTATATCTTCATGCTCGCTTCGACCCAACTCACAGTCCGTTGTTGGCCCATCCGGCCTCGCTCAGCATCGTTTTTTTCCACCCGATCTCCAACGCTTGTCCCGGTCAGCAGCACTCGTACCATACAGTCACTCAGCAGCAGGACCTTCGGGGCGGAGGAGCGCCTCAATTCTCTGGCATTTTGCCATCGAAGAGGTCACCCTTCAAAAGCCCCCTGGCTAGGAGCCTTTTACCAAGGCTCCGGGGGGTCGCGCCCCGTCGCGCCCCCTTCTACACGCTGGTGTGCAGTTTGCATAACCGGGACATCTGGGAGATGCGTCTGCCTGCGTGTCGCCATAAACCAGAAGTCTCGGAAATGAAGTTTTCAATCTGTATACTGAAAACGCACTAACTTTTATACATTTTAAAAGGATTTTGTCAAAGAGGTTCCAGAAGTCCATTCTGCCGTGTTCCCCCAGAAAAAAAGCCCTGATTACTACCGTGTTTCCCCGAAAATAAGACACTGTCTTATATTTATTTTTTCTCAAGAAGACACACTAGGGCTTATACCACAAATGCATAGAAATCCTGCTAGGGCTTATTTTTGGGGTAGGTCTTATTTTTGGGGAAACAGGGTAGAGGAGGAGGAGGAGAAGAAGAAGAAGAAGAAGAAGAAGAAGAAGACGAGGAGGAGGAGGAGGAGGAGATTGGATTTATACCCCACCCTTCACTCAGAGTCTCAGAGCGTCTTACAATCTCCTTTCCCTTCCCCTCCCCACAACAAACCCCACGTGAGGTAGGTGAGGCTGAGAGAGCTCTTTCGAGAACTGCTCATAAGAGTACGGCTCTGACAGAACTATGGCTTGCCCAGGGTCTTCCAGCAGCTGCAAGTGGAAGAGTGGGGAATCAAACCTGGTTCTCCCAGATTAGAGTCCGCGCACTTAGCCACTACACCAAACTGGCACCAAACCAAATAATAACTACTACAAAACCAAGTAATTACTGCGATTACTTGGGCGTCCCCTGTGACTTCTGCTTGCCATGAAGTCATCACAGAGTAAAATATGTCCCATTTATTTCCGATATTCTAAAAGTTCCAACATAAAAATCTTTTTGACAGGGCAGACAATTGTCAGAGACCAACAGGAAACAATTTATCAAGAATACGAATGTTATCTGAACACAGGAGAGCTATAAACCTGGAAGGAAACGGAGAGGTGAAGGTCAAAGGGAAAACCTGGAAAACACTTCGGGGGTGCAGGGTTATCTCACTGCAGTCTGGAAGAAAAATCGGGAATTTGGGGGTGGGGAGTGAGGGGAGAAACTGACATCCAGGAAGACATCTTTGTTGTGTCAAAGGTAAATCCTAGTTTAGGAGCAAAAGAACATGCCCTGGTTAGGGCTTGTGGTCAGTGGCGTTTTCACCAGAATAGGAAAAAATTCTCTGTTTGCCCCATCTCCCTGACCTGGATAGCTGAGGCAAGCCCGATCGTGTCAGATCTCAGAAGCCAAACAGGGTCAGCCCTGGTATGTATTTGGATGGGAGACCTCCAAGGAATACCAGGGTCACAATGCAAAGATAGGCCCTTGCCTTGAAAATTCTCCAGGGTCGCCAAAAGTCACCTGCGACTTGACAGCAAAAAAAAAAAAAAACAACAACCATGTAAAGCCCTGACTCCGTGCAGGGGGGCTCATGAAAAATCTGGCGTTGTGGCTGAGGTATCCCAGGATTGGGCCGCGGCGGCTCAGAGGTTAAGACACTGAGCTGCAGACCAGAAGGTCTGTAGCTCGGCAGTTCGAGACCCGAGTGCTATATGACAGAGTGAGCTCCCGTCTCTGGCCCCAGCTCCTGCCAACCTAGCAGTTTGAAAGCAAGAAACTGCAAGTGGATAAATAGGTACCACTTTGGTGGGAAAGTAAGAGTGTTCCGTGTGCCTCGGCGTTTAGTCATGCCGGCCACGTGACCACAGAAACATCTTTGGACAGTTCTGGCTCTCCGGCTTGGAAATGGAGATGAGCACCGCATCCCTAGAGTCGGATTTGACTGGCTCTTGAGCAAGGGAAACCTTTACCTTTATCCCAAGATTTCCAGAAAGTCCAGAAAGAGGGCAGGCAACCAGGAACACACTGCATTTGAACAAGCTCTGTCCCCCTTGTCCCACGGACGGCTATTAATGGATTGCACTGAGCCACGGCAGGCCATCTCCTCCTGAGACAAAGGGTTGAACTGCACACCTGCCAATGTTTTCTCCAGCTGGTACTTTTTTTAACCCAGTGGTCAGATGGGAACCTGCAGTGTGGAGCAGAGGATAATGCAAAGGGGTGGTGCTTCACATTTCCCCGAGGGGCAACCTTCCTATCAAAACATCTCCCCAAGCTGCATTACACCTTAGAGGGAAAGGAGACCCAATAGCCATAGGGCACAAAAGCAGCTGTAGAGCAGGAAGGAGATTCTGATAGGAAGACCAAACCCCTCGAGGTCTTTCACTCCAGACAGCAGTTTCCCATTAAAGCTTTGAGGGTGGTTTTAAAAAAGAAAAGTAGGAGAAAAACATTTGTTATTGCTTTGTATGGTTCCAGTGAGGAGCTTCAGAAGTAAAGAAGGGGACAGGCTCTAGCAGCAGCCCATGACTTCCCGCTGTTGCCCCATACACACGTTAGGATCCACGGGAGGATTGCATTATGGGGTTTCTGAGCTTTGAGGTACATGTGCACAGTGGCTGCAGTGGTGCAGGTCTATCAGTGGCTATTAGCCACAAGGTATAGATAGGAACTCTCAGTCTGGAGCAAGGGATGCTTTGTATTCTTGGTGCTTGGGGGTGGGGGGCAACAGTGGGAGGGGTTCTAGTGTCCTGGCCCCACTGCTGGACCTCCTGGTGGCACCTGGTATTTTCGGCCACCGTGTGACAGAGTGTTGGACTGGATGGGCCATTGGCCGGATCCAACGTTGGCGTCTCTTATGTTCTTATGTGGACTAGATACTGAAGGACAAAGAGCATACCAAGATTATTTACCTTAATGACACGTTTGCATTCTTTGCACAGGATCAGAAAGAGGATTACAGATGTATCTTGGCAAGTGTGACCATTTTAAACAAATGGGTGTGGGGTTGTTTTTTTGAAAAGCCACGGTAACTGTCAAAGCGAAGGCCTCCCATCATGAAGCAATGCTGTTTTCTACAGCAGAAACGATTATCTTTTTCTCCCCCCCCCCCCAAGTTATGGGTCTCAGATACTCAGAATAACGAAGGGATTCATAGCACGGATTCGGATGCCACAAATCACAGCTGACATGTGAAAGGGAGTCTGTTTCCCAGCATCAATGGGCATTTTAATTGCTGAGTGAGCATCTATATTTAGAGCGCATATTTCTTAAGAGAACACTGCTGGCCTGACAATGTACTAAATCATTACTTTTGGGTATAACAAAATGTAGCAGCCTTATTACAATCCTGTCTATCTGTGGAGATCGTTCTTCAAATGCTCCTTATTTCATCCTGCTTGTTCTTCAAATGGACTGTTTATGTCGTCCTGCTCTTACAGCGAACGGAGGGCAGAAGTGAAATAACAGTTCTGGGAATGCTTGCGCAAGAGTTCACACAGTGATCTAATGGCTTCGTTTATGTATTAGCAAGAATTACACCCCCGCCCTCCTACAAAAGGGCTCAGGGTGGCTCATGACATAAAAGATCGATTTTTTTTTTTAAAAAAAGAACACCTCCTGAGCAGTGTTCCCTCTAAGCTGAGTTAGTGTGAGCTAGCTCACAGTTTTTTAGCCTCCAGCTCACACATTTTTGTCTTAGCTCAGGAAGGAGGGCTCCAGAGCAAACTAATTTATGCAGTAGCCAAATCGCCCACTCACAACTTTAATGCCAGGAGCTCACAAAGTAGAATTCTTGCTTACAAGACTCCACAGCTTAGAGGGAACATTGATCCTGAGTCCTGCCTCTGAACAACTTATAGTATTTCATCAACCAGAGGGAGGGGAGGGATCCTTGAACCCCTGTTTTCTGTCTGTGGAGTTCAGGGGTACTTACGGCCAATGCTCCCACTAAGCTGTGGAGTCTTGTGAGCAAGAATTCTACTTTGTGAGCTCCTGGCATTAAAGTTGTGAGTGGGCGATTTGGCTACTGCATAAATTAGTTTGCTCTGGAGCCCTCCTTCCTGAGCTAAGACAAAAACGTGTGAGCCAGAGGCTAAAAAACTGTGAGCTGGCTCACACTAACTCAGCTTAGAGGGAACACTGCTCACTGCACAGCTTGGAGAAGGCCACGTTTGCAGTTAACATCAATCAAAACAACCGCACTGACTTCCATCCCTGACATGAGGCCTGGGTCTCAGCGAGGCCTGCTGCTTGTCTGTTCCTCCGGCAGTGGCTGTTTCATGGTAGAAACCACCTCCCGACCACAAGCCCCAGGAGGTAAAAGCCTTGCCCACTCCACTAAAACATGGGTCAGGTGCCACACTGGGGAACAACGCTCAGAAGAGCCACAAGTCGCAAGAGTCACATGTTGCTCCTGAGTCACTAAGTGAGTCTCACTGGTTCAGATGATATTTGATATGTAGCCTTCTCAAGAAGAGTTGGTTTTTATACCCCACTTTTCTCTGCCTGAAGGAATCTCAAAGTGGCTTATAATCACGTTCCCTTCCTCTCCCCACAACAGACATTCTGTGAGGTAGGTGGCGCCGAGAAAGTTCCGAGAGAACTATGACGGGCCCAAGGTCACCCAGCAGGTCTGGTGTCTCAAAGTGGCTAACAATCGCCTTCCCTTCCTCTCCCCACAACAGGCACCTTGTGAGGCAGGTGGGGCTGAGAGAGATCTGAGAGAATTGGGACTGGCCCATGGTCACCCAGCAGGCCTCATGTCTCTCAAAGGGGCTTACAATCACCTTCTCTTCCTCTCCCCACAACAGGCACCTTGTGAGGCAGGTGGGGCTGAGAGAGGTCTGAGAGAACTGTGACTGGCCCAAGGTCACCCAGCCAGATTCATGAGGAGGAGGAGTGGGGAATCAAACCCGGTTCTCCAGATTAGAATCACACAGTTCTTAACTACCACAACACACTGGCAACAACTATATATATAGTCAAACAGCAGGACTCCAGTTTAAAGAGACACAATAAATCATATATATATATATATATATATATAAGAAAGAATGCTAGTCTGCAAAAAACCTGATCCTCAATTACCATGCCAGAAACCATAACGGGTAATTGTACGGAGTATCAAAAGAAGCCTCCAAGGCATAGGGCTTAAGCCTACTGGAGACTCCACACACAAGTGACAAAAACAAACACTAGCCACAAAGAACATTAACCGTCCAGGGTAACCAATGTTTACTACTCCTGTAGCCTCAACAGGAAAGCACAGATTGAATGGAACTGTCAGATAAGACCACAGCACCCTTACACAACACACAATACCCTCCAACCCTTGAGGTCACCACCTTTGCCCTCAAATCAATCACGTAATAGAGACAGGAGTTCTACTCCTTCACTTAAAACCTTTGTAATTATTTGCTAGACACTTCAGTAATTGAGAAAACACACAGGCAGCAACTCAATGCTGGCTGTTTCCAAATGAGGGGGTGGGGGAGAGAAACTGCATTACTCGACATTTCCAGTTGTAAAAGACATTATGTGGACAAAGCATCACCGTGTGTGTGTGCGCGCTTCCAGAACATTCTATCCCTCGAAATGTTCTGCTTTTAAAAGTAGCCTTAAGGCAGATGAAGCCAGCGGTGTCCTTTCGGATCTGCCTGAGCCAAAAATGTACACTTGTTAATCTTTAAGGTGCTACTGGACTCTTGCTCTTTTCTGCTGCTACAAACAAACACAGCTACCCATCTTGAGCTTCCTCGAGTATATTTTGGCATCCCAAAGATATCCAGGATTTTTTTGGGGGGGGGGGGGGGGAGCATCCCAAAACATCCAGGGTATATTGAATAATTACCGGGTAGATCAAAAAAACAGCGGAGCAGATTGCTTCTCATTGGCTCAGCTTTAGGTGTACCATTTCCAACCCGTTGTTTTTTTCTTCCTGAGTCTACTAGACCTGAAAAAATTCAGGACTTCCAAAAAAAAAAACCAGATCTGAATACTGTAGTGGTATTGGGATCGGGGATTTATTAGGGAATCCCAACATAGCTTCAGGTCCAAGAGACCCAAACTGAAAAAAAGACCAGAGGGAAAACTGCACACCCCTCAATGAAAACCTACAATGAAAACCCACACCTAGACAGCTACAGGTGATGCTGCAAGAACAGTACGAAACACAAGGATCCATTTTGACAGAGGCACTAAAGAGGTAATGATGGTTCCTCAGCGGGTTAATATCAACAGTTTCAGCCTGTCAAACATATGATGCCTAGCAAAGAGTAATCATAAAGAAAACATTAAACAATCCAAACACACATCACTTAAATTTATGTTTTGTTTCGAATACTTTGGAATCCCCAAAAGTTGGGGGGGGGGGGAAAGCAGGCAATAGGTATTTGACAGAAATTAATTTTGTCATAAGCCAGCAAGGGGGAACTTCACTGGAATGAAGTATGGCTGGTAAGTTCTGGCTTTTTCTGATGCTCTGGAAACTGAAATGCTAACCATATGAGAGCACAAGGGACTTAGCTATGTCAGTACATCGAGCTGGACCATGAAGGCTGTGTGTGCTAGCGGAGCCAAGTTTTCTTGATGATGCTACCTGACTCCATGAGAAGACAAGGTTCACAGGAAAAGACAATAATGCTAGGAAAAGTTGAAGGCAGCAGGAAAAGAGGACGATCCCACATGAGACGGATTGACCCAAATCAAGGAAGCCACAGCCTTCGCTTTGCAAGGCCTGAACAAGGCTGTTAATGATAAGATGTTTTGGAGGTCATTAATTCACAGGGTTGCCATAAATTGGAAGCAACTTGAAGGCACATAGCACACACACATTTAACTCCAAAACAGGACCAAATCTGGACTGGTGAACTGTATACAAGAGATTGTTTCACCTTCTAAATTGCTTCTCAGTATCATAGTACTGTGTAATGGTTTACATAATATTTGAGGCCCTAATAAAAGGAGTCACTGATTAGGTTGGATCCTGTTAAAATTTCCACGCACGGATGCATGAATCCCCCCTCTCCCATTTCCCACTGCAGCCTCCCCCCCCCCCCCAGCAGCTCCTGGGTTTGGGGGATGCCAAGAAGCAACATGAGAAGGGTGAGTTAAAGGACTGAGAAGGGAGAGTGGAATTGACAAAAATACCCTCCTTGCATGTATTTTCCACAGGATCCAATGCTTCATTTATCTTCACGCAGCACAGCAGGGACTCCCTGGCTATCTAGGCTCACATTATACTCATTTACTTCAAGGCTTATATTCTCAGACTGAAACCGGATTGATGGGAAGAACACAACCCAGTCTGACAACAGGTTCATCCAAATGGAACGCATGATGGCACGTCATATCAAATGAGATGGAACAAACACTCTCATGCTTTGGTTGGTGGTGCGCTGTCAGGTCGCAACCCAACTTGTGGCAACCCCTTAGGGTTTTCAAGGAGACCAACGGGTGATTTGCCGTTGCCTGCCTCTGCGTAGAGTCCCTGGACTTCCTTGGTGGTCTCCCATCCAAGTACTAACCAAGGTCAACCCTGCTTAGCTTCCAAGATCCAATGACCTGGATAGCTCGAGCTAGCCCGATCCCATCAGATCTTGGAAGCTAAACAGGGTCGGCTAGTATTTGGAAGGGTGACCTCCAAGGAATACGAAGGTTGTGACGCAGAGGCAAGCAGTAGCAAATCACCTCTGAAATGCGTCTTGCCTTAAAAACAAGTCTAGTTCACCACCTAGTGGTGCATATCGGTAAAAGAACTAGAACTTCTGGCTGCCACACAATCGTGGGCTCTCCTGGCTACTCTACACCCAATGTCATGCGATAATTAATTAATTAATTAATTAACTAACTAACTTTGGTTAGGGCCTAAGTTAATATAAATGTCACTGTGCCTTTTTCTCTATAATTTATGCTACAATGTCATCTTGCTAGGCTTCCAAGTCCAGATATTAATTCTTAGCATAGTGGACCAAATTGCCTATGGCATTAACAGAGCACTAAGGAAAAATATTGATAAAGCATTCAAAACGTAATAATCCAAACAGTGCTCTGAACTCCAAGCAGATAAGCCACTATCGGACCGAACAAGAATTACATGCATGCAGATGAGTGCAAGAATGTAGTCAGTTTTCGTCAACTGTGGATATTTTCACCTTTCGCTGAAGCTCTCTGAACTCAATCCACCGGAAAGCCACCTTTAAAGAACAGGCCGAAAAGGGAATGAAAACTATGTCTAGCGCTTCCAGATTTTTTTTTTTTTAAAGTCAGCCAGACAGAACAAAGAGCTCGAGCTCTTGCCGGATCTATTTAGATCTACAAGGAATAAACCAAGGGCCTTTCGGGCCTGGGTGGTCTGCGCTTAACATCCAGAAATATACGAGCTGGCATCCTCACAAAGTAAATATTTCCCTTTTTCCTAACAAAAGAAATTGCCTTCTTATCCCCGCGACAGAAAAAGCAGGTTACAATAAGCGCCTGACGACTCGGGCTCCTGTATAAACCATCCAGTGTTTGATATAGTCCCAGAGCTGGCCTATCTTGCAGAGAGATCTCATTTCCACCTTCCAGCGGAGAACCGACGGGGGACTTGCGCAGACACTGTAGGGCACACACGCAAAACTTAATCAAGCAGGCATGGAAATGAAATTTTAAAAGCAATACCGAAGCCAGACTTTCCAATGGTTGTTCAGCTACATCCCTTGAATTCAACAGTGCGGTGGCAAGCTGAATAGTGGTGGGGAAGCGCCCCCTATGGGCAGGAGATCCCCTGCCCCCAGTGGGTGAATGGCAAGCTTGCCCAGATCTGACTTTGCTCATTTTCTGCTCTCTCTTTAAGGAGAGCTTTTTCCTCTTGGGTACAGATCTGTTTCATGAGCTGAAGGAGCAAAGCTGTTAGTTACCCACCTGCTTAAGTGGGCCTAGTAACTCACTCTAGTTCACAGAGCTCTCCAGGAAGCAACTACCCAGCAGGAAAGACCCCTGCAGCTACAGAGAGGTATGAAGGGCAAAACAGAAAGACCTAGTTGGGGGAAGGAAGGAGGGGCACAAGCAAAATGGGACATGGACAGAAGAACGGGAAGGTTTTTAAAAAATCATTTTAAGGGTGCTTCATGCGTATGCCTGTTGTTGAAAATAATCACGCAGATGCTTTTCATTCGAAAAGCAGAGCCAGGTATTCACTAGCGTGGTGGAATGACTGTGTTTATGTCTTGTCAGGAAGCCAATCCGACTATTGTCTGTAAGGTTTGCAAATGTGTGCTGAAAAATGGCAGCGTAGGAGCAGGCCCGTTCCAGAATATATACTCTCTCCACTTTGAGACTTGGCAGATTCTTCATATGACTCCACAGTAACGCACAGGACAGGCTTTCCCAGTTTCTCCCTCCAAGCTGTCCGCACCAAGTGTCCCTTCTCTAGGGGTCTCTGGGCCTGTGCGGCTTTCTAGGTTCCAAGCTGAGTTGTTTTTGAAAACAGAATAAATCAAGAAGAAGCTAATGGAAGGGGGGGGTCATAATAGTCATCGCACAGAACAATCAACATAACACAGGCAATGCGGAACAAAATAATTGCTAGCACACACAGCCTTCATGGTCCAGCTCGATGTACTGACATAGCTAAGTCCCTTGTGCTCTCATATGGTTAGCATTTCAGTTTCCAGAGCATCAGAAAAAGCCAGAACTTACCAGCCATCGCTTCCTCCCAGAATTTATTTTATGTATTTATTTGAAACGAGTTGGAGCCACAGGGACCTGCAGGGGCGGGGGAGGGGGGGGGGATCTCATTTTCCTCTCTCTTTACTTTCTCTAAAAGCCCCCTACACGTGTTCCTTCTATTGGGGGGGGGTGTTTTTTTAGATTTCACATTTTTCTGCAAACCTGGGGCTTTTACTAAAGTGTGTAGAAATATCTGACTTGGCTGTTCATGGTTCCAGTCTCTGCATTTCAGTATCCACAGATTTGGCTGCATTGAGAAACTGATATAGGGTTGCCATGTCTTATCTCCTTGCCAGTAGGGGGTGGGAGGAAGCTCTCCTGAGGCGGGGGGCAGTGGCAGTGAGGCTGCATCGCCGCATGTGATGTCCCCAATGTAATGACATCAACCGGAAGGGGCATCATCATGCCAGGGACATCATGCAATGACGCTCTGGTATTTTGGGCAAAACTCTGTGGTTACCAAAGAGTTTTGCCCAAACTACCAGAGTGTCACCGTGTGACATCATCACGCTGGGGACATCATGCCGGGCCGTGGCTGTTGGGGGCTTCCCCCCACTGGCGGAGGGCAGGAGGATCCCCTCCTCCCACCGGGGGGGCTGGCAAGCCTATATTGGTATCCCATCTTATCTCCTCAGACTAACGCAGCAAAGCTTGCAAAGCTGACCAGTCTCTGATCAAAAATACTCAACTGGATGTCCATCATACCCTTTTCTCCTGTTCCATGTGTCTATGGCCACTACGCGAATTTGTGTAGAGGCGATCCAAATATGCTAATAATGCTTCTTCCATAACTTTAAACCTAAGTTCTCCAGATCTGGACCTTATCTCTCCTTATATATAATTGAATAAGAACATTCTATATTGAACATTCTAAATTTGGCCTCCTTAGTGTTAGGCCGGAAGAACTGCCACTCAGAACACACTGGCTGGGTTGACTGGCTGCTTTGTGCAGTCTCGCCCAGCGTTCCAAGGTCATTTGCATGTGGAAGCTGATTGGACTTCACTCCATTCCACACCTCAAACTCACCCCCCCCGCAAGGCAGTTGGAATTTTCAGTTGCATATGGAACCTTCAAGGTCTTTTGCATATGGAAGCTGATTGGACTTCACTCCATTCCACACATCAAACTCCCCCCCCCC